>NC_091212.1:20428235-20615735 GCF_040958095.1 Procambarus clarkii
ACCCACTCTCACCTGCCCACCCACCCACCCTCACCTGCCCACCCACTCACCCACTCTCACCTGCACACCCACCCACCCACCCTCCCTCACCTGCCCACCCACCCTCACCTGCCCACCCACCGACCCACTCTCACCTGCACACCCACCCACCCTCCCTCACCTGCCCACCCACCCACCCACTCTCACCTGCCCACCCACCCTCACCTGCCCACCCACCCACCCATCCTCACCTGCCCACCCACCCACCCACCCTCACCTGCTCACCCACCCACCCACCCTCACCTGAACACCCACCCACCCTCCCTCACCTGCCCACCCACCCACCCACCCACCTGCCCACCCACCCTCACCTGCTCACCCACCCACCCACCCACTCTCACCTGCAAACCCACCCACCCTCGCCTGCGCGCGCGCACGCCCCTCGCCTGCGCGCGCGCACGCCCCTCGCCTGCGCGCGCGCACGCCCCTCGCCTGCGCGCGCGCACGCCCCTCGCCTGCACGCCCCTCGCCTGCACGCGCGCACTCCTGCACGCGCGCACGCCCCTCGCCTGCACGCGCGCACGCCCCTCGCCTGCACGCGCCTGCCTGCACGCGTATTCTTCCCTAACATGATTCTAGGGCTGATGTTTCTGCAAGATTTTCCTCCCCGCTCTCTATCCTCCCTCCCCGCTCTCTATCCTCCCTCCCCGCTCTCTATCCTCCCTCCCCGCTCTCTTTCCTCCCTCCCCGCTCTCTTTCCTCCCTCCCCGCTCTCTTTCCTCCCTCCCCGCTCTCTTTCCTCCCTCCCCGCTCTCTTTCCTCCCTCCCCGCTCTCTTTCCTCCCTCCCCGCTCTCTTTCCTCCCTCCCCGCTCTCTTTCCTCCCTCCCCGCTCTCTTTCCTCCCTCCCCGCTCTCTTTCCTCCCTCCCCGCTCTCTTTCCTCCCTCCCCGCTCTCTTTCCTCCCTCCCCGCTCTCTTCACTTCCATCCATCCAGTTTCCCCCTCCACCATCCATCCAGTCCCCCCCCCTCCACCATCCATCCAGTCCCCCCACCCTCCACCATCCATCCAGTCCCCCCCCCCCTCCACCATCCATCCAGTCCCTCCCCTCCACCATCCACCCAGTCCCCCCCCTCCACCATCCATCCAGTCCCCCCCTCCACCATCCATCCAGTCCCCCCCCTCCACCATCCATCCAGTCCCTCCCCTCCACCATCCATCCAGTCCCTCCCCTCCACCATCCATCCAGTCCCTCCCCTCCACCATCCATCCAGTCCCCCCCTCCACCATCCATCCAGCCCCCCCTCCACCATCCATCCAGTCCCCCCCTCCACCATCCATCCAGTCCCTCCCCTCCACCATCCATCCAGTCCCTCCCCTCCACCATCCATCCAGTCCCCCCCTCCACCATCCATCCAGTCCCCCCCCTCCACCATCCATCCAGTCCCCCCCCCCTCCACCATCCATCCATCCATCCATCCAGTCCCCCCCTCCACCATCCATCCATCTGTAACGGGGGTGGGGAAAATAGCTCTATCTTGTCCATTATTCCACCCCCCAGTTAACTAACGAGGCCGGGGGAAACAGCTCTCTAGTCCGTTATCCCGTCCCCAGTTAGCTAACTATTCTAGAGCACTCCCAGAGTTCCTAAGGCAACCTCTCTCGTTCAACACCTTGTAACCTAAGTATTTGACTACCTAGGTGCTAAGACTACAAGGCGCCGTAACTTGATCAGTTACCCGAAACTCTAGAGAGAACTCGAGAATACATTGCACTACCACAACCGTCTAAGAGAAACGAAAGGAAAGAAATGAATAACGAAGTAATTAGTGAGGGTTTGGGGTGAGAGGTAGAGAGGTGGGGGGAGCGCGGAGGGTCATTAGTTGAAAGGGAAAGTTCGGAGAGGGGTGGAGGGAGAGGAGTAGATAGGTAGAAGTAGAAGAATAGATAGTAGTAGAAGAAATGCTGCCACCATCCATTCAAGATCATTACATACAAGACAAGGAATGGAACTTGTCTGTATCACAAAATTCTCAAAAGATGTTATCAAGGTCATTATTAGTATGTCCCATCTGTATCATGTACTCGTTAATATCATGAACCAGTAATCGCAGAGGCTTTCTCACCTCAACTCAAAAACTCTAGGGAACACAGTTAAAGCCAATTTAAATAATAAATTCATAAGTATATTTCACATGATAACTATCATAATTTAAGCAATTCAGATGTTCCAGTTTAATATGCAAAGTGAGTCATCATCCAAGAATTTGAGAACCCTACAACTGACTGCCCCTGATCATCACACAACATATGTAAACACGACCAAGTCACCTTAATGTTCAACTCACCAAGTGTCTGCCTATAGCTGGATAGAGGGGCATCAGAAAATAACATGATGTTTAACAGTGATAAATTCCAGGTACTCAGGTACGGTAAAAATGAGGACCTTAAACATAATACAGAGTACAAAACACAATCAAATGTACCCATAGTAGGAAAACAGCATGTAAAGGATTTGGGAATAATAATGTCTGACGACCTAACGTTTAAGGAGCATAACCAAGTAACTATTGCGACAGCCAGAAAAATGATAGGATGGATTACGAGAACTTTCAAATCCAGGGATCCCATCACAATGGTTGTACTCTTCAAGTCACTTGTGTTGTCCCGTCTTGAGTACTGTTCAGTACTCACTTCCCCCTTCAGAGCAGGAGAGATTGCTGAAATAGAGGGAATACAGAGAACATATACGGCACGCATAGACGCAATAAAGCACCTAAATTATTGGGATCGTCTCAAAGCCCTCCAAATGTACTCACTAGAAAGAAGACGAGAGAGATATCAAATAATATACACCTGGAAGATACTGGAGGGCCAAGTACCAAATCTACACAGTAAAATAACAACGTACTGGAGTAAACGATATGGAAGAAAATGTAGAATAGAACCAGTGAAGAGCAGAGGTGCCATAGGCACAATCAGAGAACACTGTATAAACATCAGAGGTCCGCGGTTGTTCAACGTCCTCCCAGCAAGCATAAGAAATATTGCCGGAACAACCGTGGACATTTTCAAGAGGAAACTAGATTTATTCCTCCAAGGAGTGCCGGACCAATCGGGCTGTGGTGGGTATGTGGGCCTGCGGGCCGCTCCAAGCAACAGCCTGGTGGACCAAACTCTCACAAGTCAGGCCGGGCTTGGGGAGTAGAAGAACTCCCAGAACCCCATCAACCAGGTATCAGGGGGGAAGGGGGGGGGTGGGAGTCTGCAGCTGTCAGGCAGCGTCACCCCCGTCCGACCGACAGCCTGTCTCGGCTGTTGTCCTCCTACTCTGCTGCCTGGTCTATATGTTAATGCTCTCGAATCGATATCTCTCCGAGTATATATTGGCAAACCTAGTAGCTAACTCCGCCCACAAGTAGATAGCCTCCGGCTCTCTACTAAACCACTCCTTAAACGTCGGCATGTTTGAAGGCCAATTATCAGATTAGCAGAGGCAAGGTGAAATTCTCATGGGTGACCTCAGGTCACTTGGTGGTCATTAACTCTTAGAGGTGTGAGATTCAGGCCGCCAGAATGACGCCTGTCAAATCCTTGTCTGTGACTCGTGTATCTCTATGTATTTTAAATACAACTAAACCAAACACCTTTACAGTGTTACACAACCATCCAGTCCCCCCTCCACCATCCACCATCCATCCGTCCATCCAGTTTCCCCTTCCATCCATCCAGCCCCCCTCCACCATCCATCCAGTCCCCCTCCACCATCCATCCAGTCCCCCCTCCACCATCCATCCATCCATCCAGTCCCTCCCCTCCACCATCCATCCATCCATCCAGTCCCTCCCCTCCACCATCCATCCATCCATCCAGTCCCTCCCCTCCACCATCCATCCATCCATCCAGTCCCTCCCCTCCACCATCCATCCATCCATCCAGTCCCTCCCCTCCACCATCCATCCATCCATCCAGTCCCTCCCCTCCACCATCCATCCATCCATCCAGTCCCTCCCCTCTACCATCCATCCAGTCCCTCCCCTCCATCCATCCAGTCCCCCCCTCCACCATCCATCCATCCATCCAGTCCCTCCCCTCCACCATCCATCCAGTCCCTCCCCTCCACCATCCATCCAGTCCCCCCCTCCACCATCCATCCAGTCCCCCCCTCCACCATCCATCCAGTCCCTCCCCTCCACCATCCATCCATCCCCCCCTCCACCATCCATCCAGTCCCCCCTCCACCATCCATCCAGTCCCCCCTCCACCATCTATCCAGTCCCCCCTCCACCATCCATCCATCCATCCAGTCCCTCCCCTCCACCATCCATCCATCCATCCAGTCCCTCCCCTCCACCATCCATCCATCCATCCAGTCCCTCCCCTCTACCATCCATCCAGTCCCTCCCCTCTACCATCCATCCAGTCCCTCCCCTCCATCCATCCAGTCCCCCCCTCCACCATCCATCCATCCATCCAGTCCCTCCCCTCCACCATCCATCCAGTCCCCCCCTCCACCATCCATCCAGTCCCCCCCTCCACCATCCATCCATCCAGTCCCTCCCCTCCACCATCCATCCAGTCCCCCCCCCCTCCACCATCCATCCAGTCCCTCCCCTCCACCATCCATCCAGTCCCCCCCTCCACCATCCATCCATCCATCCAGTCCCTCCCCTCCACCATCCATCCAGTCCCTCCCCTCCACCATCCATCCAGTCCCTCCCCTCCACCATCCATCCAGTCCCTCCCCTCCACCATCCATCCAGTCCCTCCCCTCCACCATCCATCCAGTCCCTCCCCTCCACCATCCATCCAGTCCCTCCCCTCCACCATCCATCCAGTCCCTCCCCTCCACCATCCATCCAGTCCCCCCCTCCACCATCCATCCAGTCCCCCCCTCCACCATCCATCCAGTCCCCCCCCCCTCCACCATCCATCCAGTCCCCCCCTCCACCATCCATCCAGTCCCCCCTCCACCATCCATCCAGTCCCCCTCCACTATCCATCCATCCATCTAGTGCACTCACCATAAATTCATTACCCATTCACCATCCATCCAGTCCCCCTTCGCCATCCATCTATCTAGTCCACTCACTATCCATCCAGTCCCCCATCCTATTGTCCTCCCAAATACAATATTCAAGTGCGATCGTCAATAGGCGGGATAAACTGGTAAAGTGAGCGCGCATCGTCCTGCCCCCCCCCCCCCATTTTTTTTTTTTTTTCATTTTTTTTTTAAGAAATTGAGCTCGAGTACCGAAATATTCTAAAACAGAGGGACCACTGTTTGTGTGTGTGTGTGTGTATTCACCTATTTGTACTAACCTATTTGTGCCTGCAGGATTCGGCATTGACTCTTGGATCCCACTTTTCTAGCCATCGGTTGTTTACAGCAATGACTCCTGTCCCATTTCCCTATCTTATCTAGTTTTAAAATTGTTTGCTTCCACAACCTGCTCCTTAATTAGGTGCATTCCATTTTTTCACTACTCTCACGCTGAAAGAAAACTTCTTAATATCTCTCTGACTCATCCGAGTTTCCAGCTTCCACCCATGTCCCCTCCTTCTATTAATATTATGTGTAAACATTTCATCTAGTTCCACTTTGTCTATTCCCCTGAGTGTATTTTAAGTTCCTATCATAATTCCCCCCACTCCATTCTCTTTATTTATTTATTTTATTTATTTATTTATTTATGCATATACAAGAATGTACATAAGGAATGTGAGGATACAAATATGGTAATTACAGTCTTGTAAAGCCACTAGCACGCGCAGCGTTTCGGGCAGGTCCTTAATCTAAGAAAATTTTAAGGAGGTAAATACTTGCAAAATTATAGACAAAAAATTATAACAGATTACATGAAATGAAAAAAAGATGAGAGAAAATTGTAGGTACAGTATATTAAAGCACATAGGTAGCTAAGATTGATTGCAATGACCAAAGGGCCAAGTACCAAATCTACACAGTAAAATAACAACGTACTGGAGTGAACGACATGGAAGAAAATGTAGAATAGAACCAATGAAGAGCAGAGGTGCCATATGCACAATCAGAGAACACTGTATAAACATCAGAGGTCCGCGGTTGTTCAACGTCCTCCCAGCAAGCATAAGAAATATTGCCGGAACAACCGTGGACATTTTCAAGAGGAAACTAGATTTATTCCTCCAAGGAGTGCCGGACCAATCGGGCTGTGGTGGGTATGTGGGCCTGCGGGCCGCTCCAAGCAACAGCCTGGTGGACCAAACTCTCACAAGTCGAGCCTGGCCTCGGGCCGGGCTTGGGGAGTAGAAGAACTCCCAGAACCCCATCAACCAGGTATCAACCAGGTATCAACCAGGTAGTTGACAAAAATTAGTAGTCACAATACAGCATTTGGCTAGCACATAAAAGACAGCAATGAACACAATGATAAGGTTGTTTGATATTACATAAAAATTAGGAGATTGGGTAACACTAGGTACAGAGCAAATTTAAAGCTCAGTGTAGGAAACTAAGAAGATGAAGTTAGGTACTTTTTGGTTTTGCTTTTAAATAAGGCAAAAGTTTTACAGTTTTTCAATTCACTAGGGAGTGAGTTCCATAGACTAGGTCCCTTAATTTGCATAGAGTGTTTACACAGATTAAGTTTGACCCTGGGGATATCAAAGAGATATTTATTTCTGGTGTGGTGATAATGGGTCCTATTACATCTGTCCAGGGAGAGTTTCAGAGCATGGTTTGCATTTAAGAACAGGGTTTTGTAAATGTAGTTGACACAAGAGAATGTGTGGAGGGAGTTAATATTTAGCAAGTTTAGGGATTTAAACAAGGGAGCTGAGTGTTGTCTGAAAGCTGAGTTAGTTATCATTCTGATAGCAGATTTTTGCTGTGTGATGATGGGCTTAAGGTGGTTTGCAGTGGTAGACCCCCATGCACAGATACCATAATTAAGATAGGGGTAGATTAGTGCATAATATAGTGAGAGGAGAGCAGAGTTAGGAACATAATATCTGATTTTGGAGAGTATACCAACTGTCTTAGAGACTTTCTTAGTTATGTGTTGAATGTGGGTGCTGAAGTTGAGTCTCTTGTCTAGGAATAGGCCAAGAAACTTGCCATCATCTTTATTACTGATGTTAATGTTGTCTATCTGTAGCTGAATAGCATTTGATGATTTGCTTCCAAATAAGATGTAAGTCTTTTCGATGTTTAATGTTAGTTTGTTCGTTGACATCCATAAGTGGACTTTTTTTAATTCATTATTCACAACATTATTTAGTGTATGTGGGTTGAGGTTTGAATAGATAAGAGCAAACAGTATAGGTTTGAGAATATTAGAGACATTAGGCAGATCGTTTATATATATAAGAAATAGGAGAGGTCCTAAGATGCTGCCCTGTGGCACTCCAACGGTAATTGGTAGAGTGGAAGAAGTTGTATCATTTATGGTTACATATTGGTGTCTGTCACTAAGATAGGATCGGATGTAGTCAAGGGCAAGGCCTCGGATTCCATAATGCTGGAGTTTAAGTAAGAGGTAGTTGTGATTAACAGTATCAAAGGCTTTTCTTAGGTCAATGAAGAGTCCAATCGGAAACTCATTTTTGTCAAGGGCTGAGTAGATAACGTCAAGGAGACTAATGATTGCATCGTTGGTGCTCTTTTGGGACCGGAAGCCAAACTGGCAGGGGCTGAGTATGTCGAATTTTACGAGGTAGGAATAGAGCTGTTTGTAAATAATTTTTTCAAATATTTTTGATAGAATGGGTAGATTTGATATTGGTCTATAATTGTTTATGTCCGCCGGATTGCCTCCTTTATGGACTGGCGTTACTCTTGCTTTTTTGAGGATATCAGGGAAGGTGTGACACTCTATAGATTTGTTGAACAGTAGTGCTATGGGTGGGGCAAGGGCATGGGAGGCTCTCTTGTACACAATGGACGGAATTTCACTGGTGTTCCCTGCCTTGGTTTTTAGAGAGTGTATGATGGACACAACATCTGCCGGGCTGATTGGTGAAAGGAGAAGAGAGTTTGGATAGCTGCCTGAGAGATATGTGTTAATAATGTGTTAATAATTAATCTTTTCTAGTGATGTAAGGTTCAGTTCCTTCAGGCGCTGTTCATATCTCATTCCTCATAACTCTGGGATGAGCCTTGTCCAAATCTTCTGAAACTTATCCAGTTTCCTTATGTGTTTCTTCAGGTGGGGACTCCATGATGGGGTGGCATACTCTAAGACTGGTCTCACGTAGGCAGTGTAAAGTACCCTATAAGCCTCCACACTTAGGTTTCTGAATGATGTTCTAATTTGCCAGTATAGAGTACGCTGCTGTCGTTATCCTATTTATATGTGCCTCGGGAATTAGATTAGGTGTTACGTCCACTCCCAGGTCTCTTTCTCGGATCGTCACAGGTAGGCAGGTCCCCTTCATTGTGTACTGTCGCTTTGGTCTCCTGTCACTTGATCCCATTCCCATAACTTTACATTTGCTCGTGTTGAACTCCAGTGGCCATTTCTCTGACCATCTCTGCAACCTGTTCAAGTCATCTTGGAGGATCCTACAATCCTCATCTATCACAACTCATTAATCTTGCGTCATCCACGAACATCGACATGTAGGATTCTACTCCTGTAAACATGTCATTTACATATATCAGAAATAGAATTGGTCCCAGCACCGATCCTTGAGGTACTAAACTCGCCAATGGTTCTCTGGCTCCTTCCTGTTAGGTAGTTCCTTACCCATGCTAGGGTCTTTCCGCTTACTCCTGCCAGCCTTTCAAGTTTGAATAGCAGTCTCATGTGCAGTACTGTACCAATCGCTTTTTGGCAATCCAGAAATATGCAGTCTGCCCATTCTTCTCTGTCCTGCCTTATCCTTGTTATTTGATCATAGAATTCCAAAAGGTTTGTTAGACATGATTTCCCTTTCCAGAACCCATGTTGATGTTTATTTACAAACCTAATGCTCTCTAGGTGTGCAACAAATCTTAGCCTAAATATTCTTTCAAGTATTTTGCAGGGGGTGCTTGTCACTGATACGGGTCTGTAGTCAAATGTCTCCTCCCTATCTCCTTTCTTGAAAATAAGTATGACATTTGCCTTCTTCCAGCAACTGGGCAATTCTCCCAACATAAGTGACTCATTGTGTGAGTAATTACATAAGTGTCCCACTACGCCATGCAGTCTCCGTGGTGTAGTGCTAAGACGCTCGCCTGGCGTTCCACGAGCGCTTTGTCCTGGATTCATATTCTGGCTGAGGAGGATTTACTGGGTGCAAATCCTGGCCGGGGAGGATTTACTAGGTGCAAATCCTTAACTGTGGCCTCTGTTTAACCCAACAGTAAAATGGGTACTTGGTTGTAAAAACGATTCTTCACGGGGGTTGTATTCCAGGGAACATTTGTGTTTTATATATATATATATATATATATATATATATATATATATATATGTGTATGTATATATATATATATATATATATATATATATATATATATATATATATATATATATATATATATATATATATATATATATATATATATATATATGATGGCGTAGTGGGTTAAAGCATACTAGTTATGCCAGCTACTGGAAGGTAGTTGTGCTTTCTGGGTTCGAGTCCCACTGGTGGGTGTTGTCCAAAGATTGTTAATCTTCACTTGTGGTTTATGCAAGTATAGGCTTATAAGCTGGACACGAGTTCTCTCACATTGACAGTGGCTTGACGAAAAATGCAGACTGACCCCTCACTCATCTGGTGCCTTCGGGAGGTGGAGATGTTTGAGATATATATCTCGAACTATCTACTTCTTTTTGTAAGGTCTGATGGCGTAGTGGGTTAAAGCATACTAGTTATGCCAGCTACTGGAAGGTAGTTGTGCTTTCTGGGTTCGAGTCCCACTGGTGGGTGTTGTCCAAAGATTGTTAATCTTCACTTGTGGTTTATGCAAGTATAGGCTTATAAGCTGGACACGAGTTCTCTCACATTGACAGTGGCTTGACGAAAAATGCAGACTGACCCCTCACTCATCTGGTGCCTTCGGGAGGTGGAGATGTTTGAGATATATATCTCGAACTATCTACTTCTTTTTGTAAGGTCTGATGGCGTAGTGGGTTAAAGCATACTAGTTATGCCAGCTACTGGAAGGTAGTTGTGCTTTCTGGGTTCGAGTCCCACTGGTGGGTGTTGTCCAAAGATTGTTAATCTTCACTTGTGGTTTATGCAAGTATAGGCTTATAAGCTGGACACGAGTTCTCTCACATTGACAGTGGCTTGACGAAAAATGCAGACTGACCCCTCACTCATCTGGTGCCTTCGGGAGGTGGAGATGTTTGAGATATATATCTCGAACTATCTACTTCTTTTTGTAAGGTCTGATGGCGTAGTGGGTTAAAGCATACTAGTTATGCCAGCTACTGGAAGGTAGTTGTGCTTTCTGGGTTCGAGTCCCACTGGTGGGTGTTGTCCAAAGATTGTTAATCTTCACTTGTGGTTTATGCAAGTATAGGCTTATAAGCTGGACACGAGTTCTCTCACATTGACAGTGGCTTGACGAAAAATGCAGACTGACCCCTCACTCATCTGGTGCCTTCGGGAGGTGGAGATGTTTGAGATATATATCTCGAACTATCTACTTCTTTTTGTAAGGTCTGATGGCGTAGTGGGTTAAAGCATACTAGTTATGCCAGCTACTGGAAGGTAGTTGTGCTTTCTGGGTTCGAGTCCCACTGGTGGGTGTTGTCCAAAGATTGTTAATCTTCACTTGTGGTTTATGCAAGTATAGGCTTATAAGCTGGACACGAGTTCTCTCACATTGACAGTGGCTTGACGAAAAATGCAGACTGACCCCTCACTCATCTGGTGCCTTCGGGAGGTGGAGATGTTTGAGATATATATCTCGAACTATCTACTTCTTTTTGTAAGGTCTGATGGCGTAGTGGGTTAAAGCATACTAGTTATGCCAGCTACTGGAAGGTAGTTGTGCTTTCTGGGTTCGAGTCCCACTGGTGGGTGTTGTCCAAAGATTGTTAATCTTCACTTGTGGTTTATGCAAGTATAGGCTTATATATATATATATATATATATATATATATATATATATATATATATATATATATATATATATATATATATATATATATATATATATATATATAAACTACCTAACCTAACCTAACCTATCTTTGTAGGTTAGGTTAGGTTAGGTGGCCGAAAAAGTTAGGTTAGGTTAGGTTAGGTAGGTCAGGTAGTCGAAAAACAATTAATTCATGAAAACTTGGCTTATTAGGCAAATCGGGCCTTGCATAGTAGGCTGAGAAGTGCGTTCTGGCTACTAGGTACGACATATATATATATATATATATATATATATATATATATATATATATATATATATATATATAGACATGCCTATTCGAATGCAACATTGTCAAAATTTCAAAGCAATCGGTAAAGAGGTTTCGAAGATTTCCCTCACATGAAAAACACGTGAAAAACACAGTTTTTTCAGAAAATGCATGTTTTTTTTACCGTCACAGACATGACATCTATATAGTATATATATAAAAACCTGCTCGGATGCGAATGGAACGTTGTGTGAAAATTTCAAAGCAATCGGTGAAGAACTTTTGGAGGTTAGCGGTTATGCACAAACAAACATTTCCATTTTATTTATATAGATATATATAATTTTATAAATAAATAAATAAATAAATAGCATGCATGCATGTAAATAAAGGGACCTAGTCTATGGAACTCCCCAATGAACTGAAAAGTTTTTTGCCTTATTCAAAAATAAAACCAAAAAGCACCTAATTTCATTTTCATAGTTTCCTACCTAGTGCTTTAACTTACACTGCACTGTACTTGCACTTGCTACCCAATCCCCCCAATATATGTACCTAAGCTATATAACTTTACCATTGTAATCTTTGATATCTGATATCATGGTTGTTGAGTGTATATTCTACTGCATGACTCCTTGAAATGATCCTCAAATTGTGCTAGAGTGAGCCAATGTATGGTCCTGAAATTTTATCCTAATGTACCTAGTAATCCTTGTTCATTATAGTGTATTGTTATTATTGTGTATTAATCTAATTTTTGTTTATCATCAAAACTTTTTACAATATACCTGTAAATTTTTTTTGTCAATTATACTGTAAATTATCTACTTAGAATTATCTGTTAGTGTAAGGACTTGCCCAAAATGCTATGCGTACTAGTGGCTTTACAAGGATGTGAAATCAACATAATTTCTATGTACTCTCTTAACCCCCAATGTACCAATGTACAATGTTACAGGGGCCTCGTAGCCTGGTGGATAGCGCGCAGGATTCGTAATTCTGTGGCGCGGGTTCGATTCCCGCACGAGGCAGAAACAAATGGGCAAAGTTTCTTTCACCCTGAATGCCCCTGTTACCTAGCAGTAAATAGGTACCTGGGAGTTAGTCAGCTGTCACGGGCTGCTTCCTGGGGTGTGTGTGTGTGGTGTGGGGGAAAAAAAAAAAAAAAAAAAAAAAATTTAGTTAGTGTAGTTAGTAAACAGTTGATTGACAGTTGAGAGGCGGGCCGAAAGAGCAAAGCTCAACCCCCGCAAAAACACAACTAGTAAACACAATGTATATAAATAAATACAAAATTCAGACATGTGGTGGAAGGGGGATACACAGGGAAAAGTCTGGTTAACCAGACTACCAAGCAGGAAGCCTGGTCAAAGACAGGGCTGCTGGGACATTCATCTCTGCACTCATTGAAATGTAAATGAAAAGTAAGGTAAACCTCCCTGTCACTTCTTGTGCCTCTTGGAGCCCTGCTGCCACCCATCATGCCTTTCTGACCCTCCATGGTTCTCATAGTGCCCTCTAGAGAGCAATACTCCCCACTTTTGAAATTACTGCTGTATACAATAATATTGTATATACAAAATATGATAATGGATTTTGGTCTTTTTTTTTTTTTTTATAGGACTTCATCCTTGAGCACTACAGTGAAGAGCCAGACAAATATGATGAGGCTATCTCCGAATTTATGGACCTCAGAGGGGTAAGTTTTATAGTTTGCCCTATATTACTGTACTGTTTTTTTTATGTTGAATCATAACGTGTATCAATGTTCTAAATTTATTATTAGCATCTGGTACCGAGTTATCTGCAACAATAACAACTTAATGACAATGACATAACTTGCATAATCACTACCTTAAGTGATTATTTTTAACATATACTGTACTACAATTTTAATGCAAACAAGGCCTAGTTATCAGTGTAATAGTGTCCGACATTTCCCAGAAGTTACCAAGCTATGCAAGTGCATTGAATAAATGACAGTAGAGGTCTGTGTGTGGTAGGAAGAGGCATCACTTTTTGAAAAACTTTGATTTCTGTGCGAGTGACCGTGAATCAGTGTCATGGGTAAAACTTTCAATTAGGGGATAACAATGCATATCATAACTACAAAATCAACAGTACCTTGCAGCAGATTGACAAACGGTACAAGAAGTGGGAGCTGCCGTAAAAAAAAAAAAAAAATCCAACCAAACCCTAGGAATAGTTAAATGATTCCTTGATGTCAAAAGAAAATAAAGTAACTATTGAACAGTACAAATCTCTTGTTTGCCCCCATTTGGATTACTGTTTTGTATTCAAGCATGGAAACCTCACCTTCAGAAGAACATTACTACTTTGGAGAAAGTTCAACACTGGGTGACAAAAAGGATCCCAGAACAAAGTTGACTCGCATAACAGGAATGATTGAGGGGCCACAAGACTAACACCACCCCAAACCAGACATAACAATGCTGATCTCATCGAAACTTAGTTCTGAACAATTTGGAGGATAGTGATCCAGTCCACTTCTTCAATATGTTTAACACATTAAATGAGAAACAGTTTATAGCTCAAGAATCCACAATGTAGGATGAAAAACAGAAGATGCTTTTTAACCCATATGGCTATAAACCCTGTGGAACTGCCAACTTGCTGAAGCTGTAAATGTCAAAACATTGCTGCCATTCTAAATCTAGCTGGATAAAATTGGGAAATACCTTTTGCCTTATGGGGGACCTTTTGCAAGCTGCCAGATAGCTGTCCTCATCAAGGTTATTAGAGATACGATAGCCCTCAGGTAAATTCAGGTAAGTAATCAATGGAAAGTTTAATAATGACAAGTCTTAAGAGAACTATGATGTATGAAAACATTACATACAATTAGTATAATATATATGTCAAGTCTTTGCAAGTTTCCATTAAATTATCAACACGCCAAAGTCACAAATGCCAAGACGACAATAATAATAATAATTTATAGTAATAATTCATTGTGTTGGGGGACTGCCAGCCAGTGTGTGTTCATACATGTTACGCTTATATCAAGGTCACACAATCAAGGTCGAATTACTGACCCTTTCTAGGGTGCAATCCACAACAAGCTGACTGACTCCTAAGTATCTACTTACTGTTAGGTGAACAGGCGCATTAGGTTATACAAAATGCACCGAATCAATTCTGCCCCGTTCGGGTTTCGAACCCGAAATTCTCGTTGTGAATCGAGAACAAACCCACCTGTACTACCAGGACTCTTTACAATACTGTACAGTGCAATACTGTACATCAGTTTGAAGTACAGCTGGAAAAAATCCTTGGAAAAGGAACAACCTTTGACAAGGTGCGGGCTTCCAGTTCTTGTCAAAACTCCCTCCTCCTCCTCCGCTCTGCCACTGCTTTTTGCATTCCCAAAATTAAATGTTAAGAGTATTTAAAGTATAAGAAAGAATTGGTGATGTATTGACACATCTTTATGGGACTGCTGGTTTATAAATTCTATATGCCTTGGAAGACTCAAGTTAGTATGCTTCTTTCATAGTTTTTATGTATCAAGAGTAAAAGTGAATGAGGTTGGTTTCCTGTATACTTATTTTTAACATTATATTGTACTGCAATATAATTTGATAAAAACACTAATATTGTAATAATATGGATGCATATACAGTACACTAGTGTTCAATTGAATGTGCAGTACTTGTACAGCAGTGTGTTTTAGTTCATTTTATTAGTTACAATTTTTTTATAATATTTCTTTAACAATTAATTGTTGTACAACCTAACAGGCAATGCGCACTCCAGAGCGAGACGAATCTGGAGTAGCTCTACTGTTTGAATACTTCAATCAGCTTTATTTCATCGACAGACGCTTTTTCCCTCCAGATAGATCACTCGGCATATATTTTGAATGGTAATTGTCTAGAAATTTGTTAAAACATTAACTAAAATAACCTAATTATAATTAAATCATGTTGCAAAGGTTTTTGATGATTGAAAAGAGTATTTTTGGAAGGAGTCCCTTTGGTTGCTCCCTGAAGCTATCTTGCTGACATTGTTACAAACTACAGGGTTACATCAGTTGCAGAAGTTCTGTTTGGCCTACCAGGGATTCAGTCAGAACCTGGCCCCCTTCACAGGGGTCAGAGAGCGGGTGATAGTCTGCCACTCTGCTGCAAGAAGCGTCCAAAAAGTCAGCAAAGAAGAAAACTAGTGTGTTCACAGAAAATGAAGCCTCAAACTACCAAACAACTCCCCAAACAATTCACACAGAATTAGGAATTTAAATTACTGTAGATTAAAACTCTTTAGTACTGTAAGAACTCGCTAATCCAGATCCTGTTTGTCGGCAAAACTCTGCCAAACTCGAACAAAAATCCGGGTTACTGGGAGTTTTTGGCAGGGGTTACCGAATTACATTGGAAGACCTATGCTCACCAAAAAGCCAAGAGCCTTTAAACAGTGAAGCCTCAGCAGCAGACAGTCCTAACTGACCTTGCCATTTTCATGTACATTAATTTTTGGGTTGTGTTAGATTGGTTAATAAATAAACTTCAATAAAAAATAAAGAACTATAATACCAAATATCATAACAAATAATAATAAAAATTGCATGTACAGGCTATGCAGAGTATTTCCTTGTTTAAATAAAGGATTCATTTTCACCTTCGTATATTATATTTTCACAAGCAAGCATGATGGATGAACATGCGTCACCGAAGGGCTGGTTCCTTTGTTTTTTTTTTCCTTGATGATGCTTGGCGCACAATGTTTTTCCTTCACAGATTTCTCTGCCTCTTATTATGTAACAGGCAGTCGCAACCAGATAGGCATAGCCAGTTAGGCATTTACTGTCGGACATTCACAGTTAAATCACAACCAGTCGGGCATTCACAGTTAGTTGCAACCAATCCCAGGCAGCCACAAGCAGGTAGTCAGTCACAGTCACAGATATTTACTGTCAGTCAGGCATTTACAGTCGAGCATTCACAGATGCAACTAAAGACAGTCAAACATTCACAGTTAGTTGCAACCAAAGACAGTCAGGCATTTACAGTTAGGTGAAATCTGTTAAGTGGTTTCCAGTTCACCACAGTTCAGTTCATTTCAGTTAAGTGAAACCACCAGTGTAATCACTCCCATAAATTTATATTGTAGTTTTTAAGGTAAACTTAAATTTTGCTACAATAAAATAATAATTAATAATAATAATTAATAATAATAATTCATTATGTCGGGGGAAGCCAGAGTGTATTCATACACATTTTGGCTTTTATCGAGGTCCCGCTTCAAGGCTGAGTTACTGACCCCGCTCAGGATGCAACCTCTGAACAAGCTGACTAACTCCTGAGTACCTACCTACTTACTGCTAGGAACAGGTGCCTTAGGTGAAAGGAAATGTGCCCAACCATTTCTATCCCGCCCGGGATTCGAACCCAGAATTCTCGATTATGCGTCGAGAATGAACCCGACTGTACTACCGGGACCCTTTGTAATGTAATGTGATATATGTAGGGATGTAATAGATACATCCCTATTGGTATGTATCTTCCCCGCCGGCACTCAGATGGTAATCTTGGGCATAGCATTTTATCAAATCACCTCATTCTTTGGGTCACACGTGAGGAACACAAATGCGAACAAGCCTGAATGGTCCCCAGGACTATATGCAACTGAAAACTCACACCCCAGAAGTGACTCGAACCCATACTGCCAAGAGCAACGCAACTGGTATGTACGCAACTGGTATCCGAGTGCCGGCGGGGAAGTAGATCAAATAGCTTCGGCTATCACTTCCTTATGTCCGGTCGTGATGGTCAAGCGGATTAAGGCGTCCCTGTACATACCAGTTGCGTTGCTCCTGGCAGTATGGGTTCGAGTCACTTCTGGGGTGTGAGTTTTCAGTTGCATATAGTCCTGGGGACCATTCAGGCTTGTTCGCATTTGTGTTCCTCACGTGTGCCCCAAAGAATGAGGTGATTTGATAAAATGCTATGCCCAAGATTACCATCCGAGTGCCGGCGGGGAAGTGGTTCAAATAGCTTCGGCGATCACTTCCTTATGTCCAGTCGTGATGGTCAAGCGGATTAAGGCGTCCCTGTACATACCAGTTGCGTTGCTCCTGGCAGTATGGGTTCGAGTCACTTCTGGGGTGTGAGTTTTCAGTTGCATATAGTCCTGGGGACCATTCAGGCTTGTTCGCATATATATATATATATATATATATATATATATATATATATATATATATATATATATATATATATATATATATATATATATATATATATATATATATATATATAAAATTATTATTATTATTATATTAGGAACATAAATTATTGACTTATTTGTGTTAGTTTAGGTTAGGTTTAGATAGATTAGGTTAGGTTAGGTAAGGTTGGTTAGGTTCGGTCATATATCTAATTTAGTTTTAACTCAAATTTCAACAAATTAACTTATAATTAATGAAATGGACAGATTTATCATTTCATAAGAAAAAAATTAGAAAAATATATAAATTCAGGAAAACTTGGCTTATTAGGCAAATCGGGTCTTGCATAGTAGTCCGAGTACGACGTTCTGGCTACTAGGTACAACATATATATATTTATATATATATATTTATATATGTCGTACCTAGTAGCCAGAACGTCGTTCTCAGCCTATTATGCAAGGCCCGATTTGCCTAATAAGCCAAGTTTTCCTAAATTAATATATTTTCTCTAATTTTTTTCTTATGAAATGATAAAGCTACCCATTTCATTATGTATGAGGTCGATTTTTTTTTATTGGAGTTAAAATTAACGTAGATATATGACCGAACCTAACCAACCCTACCTAACCTATCTTTATAGGTTAGGTTAGGTAGCTGAAAAAGTTAGGTTAGGTTAGGTTAGGTAGTCGAAAAAACATTAATTCATGAAAACTTGGTTTATTAGGCAAATCGGGCCTTGCATAGTAGGCTGAGAAGTGCATTCTGGCTACTAGGTACGACATTATATATATATATATATATATATATATATATATATATATATATATATATATATATATAATGTATATATATATATATATATATATATATATATATATATATATATATATATATATATATATGTGTATGTATGTTTAATCCGTTCTGGCACCGAGCTCGTTATGTGGAAAACTCGTCTTAAGAAACAAATTTCCCCATCTAAAATAAAGGAAATAAATTTAATCCGATCCACTCCCAAGAACATCCGTACATGTATGACTTTTTTTTATGTAAATAGAATACTGCACATCGAATTATAAATGTTTTGTGTTTTTTTTAACTGTTTTCATGTTTACTTTACCTTATGAAGAGTTGTTGCTGGCTTGAGGGAGACGAGGGGGAGGTGGGGAGGAGGAAAGGGGTTATGGTGTGGAAAGAGAATCCACCTCTGAGTCAGGGGGGCTCTCTCTTCTTGGGAATTTCTACCCACTGGGACCGGGTTATGGTTCACTGTCACTGGCTCTTCTTTTCTCTACTTTTGCAGAGAACGTATCTATTGACAATTGCTTTTGTCTTTTTTAGGATGTTCCTAAAACGAGACGGCAAACTGTCATTAAACATGTTCACACACCGGGTTGTCACTGCTTTATCAGGGCAGCTTTTCCAAGAATGCGTTCACCTTTTCAAACATTCCTGATCGTTATGGGAACTTGTTGCAAAATGTTGGCCTTTTGATTGTGAACAATTTGTTACCAGAATGAACGACGTAGCACAAAATTTGAGGACAAAACTGAGAGTATAAATACTTGAGTGCGGGTGGTGGGTGCATGCTTAAGAGTAAAGCTCGGCCTAACTTGGGGTATGCTGGAAATGGCCCATCAAATGATGGGCTAGTTGACCTTATATGGATACAGTATATCCGCTTTAGAGCATTCTATTGATAACAATTTGACACGAAAATGAATGGCGTAACATGAAAATTGAGGTAAGAACATTGAAAAATGTATAAACATTTGAGTGCGGGTGGGCGAGCGCTCGTGGGTTATGCTCGGTCGATTTTCGGGTTTGCTGCAGGTGGTGAATGAGGTTTTTGACCCTATATGCACATATTCCTATAGAGAAGTTCATTGCAAACAATTTGATACCAGAATGAATGACGTAACACGAAAATTGAGGGGAGAAAACTGAAAAGAGTATAAACATTTTAGTGTTGGTGGGTGCTGACTCAAAACGCTCGGCCCACCTTGGGGTGTGATGGACGTTGCGCACCGGGCCAGGCAAAGTGTTAAGGGCTAGGAGATGGGGTTTTAACAATTTTCAAAGAATTTTTTCTTTTTTTTAGGAATACTATTTTCTGTGCACCACCAGAATGTCACAATAAAAACCGTGCAGCACGAAGGTTAACATTTCCCTGTTCCCTGTGCCTCTGTGAGGGGAGCCAGGTTCTGGCTCTGGTACACTAATAAGAGTCCTATGACTGATGTGGCCAATTATTAAGAAGCAATATCAGCAACATATTAGAGACATTAAACAGAAGACCTAGTCAGAGACCGGGCCGCAGCTACGTTGATCCCTGAATTCAAAGCAAGGTAAACAAAGTAACATAGCTTCAAGGGAGCCACCAATGGCCACCCTCAGAAAAAAATTGCATCACACAGATTGCCTCCTGAAGGCATCTCTGGTTTCAAAAATTCTCACTGTAGTGATTAAGGTTAATCACTACATTAAGTGATTAACCTTATGTGAATATTAAGGTTAATCTTGTATAATTTGCCAAATCAAGGTATCACAGTAATTTTTATTATAGATGCTCTTTACTGGATAATGTATAAATATTTATCCCTCTTGTCTGTCATGGCAGGTATGATTCACTGACAGGGACACCAAGCTGCCAAAGGACAGTTGCATTTGAAAAAGCATGTGTGCTTTTTAATCTTGGAGCACTGTATACACAACTGGGAGCACGCCATGACAGAACCTCTGCTGCAGGATTGGATGCAGCGGTTAATAATTTCCTGCGGGCAGCAGGGATGTTCCGTTATCTTCACGACACATTTACCAATGCCCCATCCAAAGACCTGAGTCCAGAAGTTCTTGATATGCTCATTCACCTCATGCTGGTAAGTGTACCGGACTTGTATAAGGTGTTCTTACACTATGCTTTCAGAGCCTTTTCTATACCTACAGCTTACTTTATAACCAAGATTTCTTGAGAATGATGTAATTAACGATGTATTCATTTGTCATAATTAACAATCCTGCATTGATGATACTTGTTAACAATCAATTCACCTCATTTTCACATTAGTTCTTTTAGTACTCTTTGCAAGCTTTTAATTTATTTGTATTGGACCAAGTTGTTTCTTCTGATACTTTTCTATTCTCTCCTCTCTCCTCTCATTCTGTTAATTTCATTTTACTTTCCCTAGGGAAGTGGTAACTTTTTACACATAGTAATAAATGTCTTACTATCTGCAGACCATTGTTCAATCTCTTATATCATGTAATTTTTCTGTCTTCAGTCCACATTTAAATTGTTTAAATATGAAAAGTTGTCTTACAGTAATACAGTGGGGCCTTGACTTACGATGCTAATCCGTTCCCAGAGACGGATCGTAAGTCAAAATATCCTAAGTCGAAGCGATTTTTCCCATAAGAAATAAAGGGATTTGAATTAATCCGTTCCCCACCCTCCAAAATATTAACATACAAATACATTTTATACTGAATACAATGTTTTTTCTAACTACAATGCAGTACCTAAGTTTATCTTACCTTTATGGAGTACTCTTGATGGCATATAGAAGATGGTGATGAGGGGGGAGAAGGAGAGTTGTTACTGTTTGGAAGGGGAGTCCCCTTCCATTATCACATCAGGCAGTGATGTTTTCTCTGGGATACTCTCTCCCCTACGTTTTGCCTGAATACCACTAGGACCTGGTTGTGGTTCAGTGCTTGTTTGTCTCGGTACAAATTTGTCAAAAGACATTTGTTTTTCCCTTCGTTTTAACATTTGTCTGTAATGATGCATCAGTGTCATTGAATAGGGTAAGGCAACAGCCTACTGCAGCTTGATTTGGGTGAGTCGTTTCAGCAAAGGTTTGGAATTCTTCCCATGCTGCACACATTTTCTGAATTGTTGAGGAAGAGACATTCTGTACTGGCACATCCTCCCCCTGAACAAATTTCTTCAGCTGCCTCTTCTTGCTGCTCCTTTTGAAGGGCTTGAAGTTCTTCGGTGGTCAGTTCTTCGTTGTGTTCTTCCACAACTCCTCCACATCAGCACCATCCTACTTTAAATCCAATTGCCGACCCAGAGAAACAATTTTCTCAACAAGAGGCACTTTAGGTTCAGGCTCAAACCCCTCAAAGTCTCGGTCTGCAACACATTCAGGCCACAATTTTCTCCAGCCAAAGATCATGGCTCTTAGTCACTTCTTGGCAGGCTTTGTCAACAAGTTTTAAAGCACTATAAATGTTAAAAAGGTTTTTCCAGAACTCTGAGGGTGAGGTTCGTGGCATCCGCCACTTCGACACATCTCCGGAAAAGTGCCCTTTCATAAAGTTTCTTAAAATTGGCAATGATTTTCTGGTCCATAGGCTGAATTAGAGTGGTGGTGTTGGGAGGAAGGAACTTTTTTGTAACAAAACTAAATTCCTCCATCAATGAATCCTCCAAGCCTGGAGGATGGGCAGGAGCATTATTGAGGAGAAGCAGGGCTTGAGTGGCAAACTGTTCTCCTGCAAATATTTTTTGATGGCAGGGCACACCACCTCATTCACCCACTCCGTAAAAAATTGCCTAGTCACCCATGCCTTAGCATTAGCCTTCCACATCACACACATTTTGTGTTTCTGCACATTATATTTTTTGAAAACTCTTGGATTTTCGGAATGATACACAAGCAAGGGTTTAATTTTCAAATCGCCACTCGCATTACCACACAACACAATAAACCGATCTTTCATAGGCTTGTGTCCAGGCAATGACTTCTCCTTCTTGGTAATGTATGTTTTCTTTGGCAATCTTTTCCAGAATAGCCCTGTCTTGTCACAATTAAACACTTGTTGTGGTAGGTATGCCTCACTCTGCACAAAATCTTTAAATTCGCCACTGAATCTTTCAGCCGCTGGTTTGTCTGAGCTGGCAGCCTCCCCATGCCTCACAACACTATGAATTTCACTTCTTTTTCTAAATTTCTCAAACCATCCCCTGCTCGCCTTAAACTCTTTCGCTTCTGCATCACTCGTTCCAGGGGTTTTCTTTAAAAGATCTTCATGCAATTTTTTTGCCTTTTCACAAATGATGGCCTCCGAAATGCTATCACCTGCTAACTCCTTGTTGTGTATCCAAATTAATAATAACTTTTCAACATCTTCAAGTGTTTGTGTTCTATGTTTCGTGATTATTGATACGCCTTTTGCTACTTTAGCACTCATAATGTCCTTTTTCTTAGCCAGTATGGTGGATATCATTGACTGAGATTTGTTATACTGCCTAGCCAGTTTAACAACCCGCACACCATCTTCATATTTACGAATGATCTCTTGTTTTTGCTCTATGGTCATCCTTACATGGGATCTCATATGTTGAGCCTTACCACTGACTTTCCTGGGACTCATGGCGTGATATATAATAATTACTTTAATGCTCAAAATGCAAAAAATCACTACAAACGCAGAATTTCTTTTAGGCGCGATCGTCACTAAGCGGGCAGCGGTAGTAAACTGAGGCAGGTCGGACTGCGTGACCTGGAACCACGCGCTCGGTCGACCCAAACGTGTACCAAGAAATATCGTTAGTCGAAGACACCATCGTATGGCGAGTCGCATTTTTTTATGAAATTTACATAGTTACTCGAAATTATCGTAAGTCGGGGCAATCGTAAGTCGAGGTGCCACTGTATTAACATTTCTTCACTATAAATATTTGAGTTAATATTCGACATTCTTTAACCCTTAAACTGCGCATGGCGTATGTATACGTCATGAGTAACATGTCCCTCAGTGTGCATGGCGTATATATATGTATATATATGCAATTGACGATCACAAAACACTGATCATTTTATGCGGAAAATCCACAGAGAAATATGAAATGAGGTGTTCAACAAGACACCTCATTTCATATTTCTCTGTGGATTTTCCGCATGTATATATATATATGCCATAGGGTGCCAGACACGTTTCAAATGGTACATGGCTACACAGGGTTCACAATAGCTTCCTCAGGGCTCTTGTAAACAGACACCATGTTTAACAAAAATTGTGGGCAATATTCTCCGGTGTGAGAGCCACAGTACTGTTGGAGCAACCAAGACTGGCGCACACAGCATGAGTGAACAGCATTGCTGTTTAGCTTGTGACCATCGCCGAAAAATGTCAAAATAAATATATAACTGCTGTTATTTAGTGATGATAATATTCCAGATCACCCCGACTGTGATAAAAATGACCAGGATTGTGATAATAGCAGGATTGTTGTGATAATTAGCGCTGTGGGAGGAATGATGCTGAGGGACGGAGGGAGATAGCATTGTTTACTGACTGTGTGGCCACCTGTTATTGTTTGCATTCACCATACCAGCTCAGTGGTTCTCCATGGTGAACAAAATTGTAGATACTTATATATAATGTGTGTATTAGTGTAATAACAGCAAAAGGGTTATGTTAGGAGGAGCCTTTTGGGTGACAGAGGTGGCGTCGTCTGCATGACTTGTCTAGCTGTCTAGAGGGTGGCCACTATGTTGTTTGGGAACCCTACAAGCTTAGGTGTACAGTTATGGTGCATACAACATGTAGATATTTATATATAATGTGTGTATATAGTGTAATAACACTGCAAACAGTATTGTTGGGGGAGAAATTTAGTACGTGTGACCTTGAAGGAGTGAGGGGAGGCAGCTGCCAGCTGACTGTGTGTTGTGACGACTCCTAGTGCCTGAACTAACTATATCAGCTTAGTTGTACAGTTGTGTTGAACAAAACATGCAGATACTTGTATATAACCTGTGTATAGAGTGTAATAACAGCAAAATTATTTGTTTGTTTTATGAACATAATAATTGAATCACTAATATGCACACCATACTTTTGAGTATAGCAATGATTCACCCCTTTTATTATATAAATATATCACAATACACTATTGAATAATATTACTGCAAGAAAACAAAGAAAAAATCACATTGAAATAATTAGGTAATAATATCTTTGTGGCAACTCCTACCTGTCAGCTCGGGTGACGCTGACCGGCTCTGACGACCGCTCGGTCAATGCCCACTTTTTGCCAGACCTCCTCGGCCTATTGTGCCCAAAATATGTCGCCTACGATTTTTTTTTATTTTTCCCGTGCTCAGGGAACACAAATTTACATTTTTAGAAGACAAAATAATTTTTTAGATTTTTTTCTTGCGCACAGGGGTGTAAATCTCCTCAGGACCCCTTAGCAGCTTAACCACTTAACTGTGCCAACCGAGTTTCTCGGACGGCGGGAAACTGCGCCAACCGAGAAAACTCGTTTTGATTTTTCGTAACCAATTCTAAATGTGTACGAGGTTGGTTGTGTATGAAATGGATTCTTAGGGCCTCCAGTGAGAGGCAGCCATCTTGAAAAAAAAATCCCAGAATGCCCTAGGGCTGCTGGCTGGGTTAGTACTGAATGAGCAACCATGGGTGGCGCACGCGCCTCTGGCTCCCAAACACCTGTCCGACGCGGTGTTGAAAGATAATGCTTTGTCGGTGAAATTCAAACCTTATTGTTTGAAGAACATAAGGATCATAATATTGGGGAAGCCAGGCACAATAAGGACCTGGTTGATACCTGGTTGATGGGGTTCTGGGAGTTCTTCTACTCCCCAAGCCCGGCCCGAGGCCAGGCTTGACTTGTGAGAGTTTGGTCCACCAGGCTGTTGCTTGGAGCGGCCCGCAGGGCCACGTACCCACCACAGCCTGGCTGATCCGGAGCTTCTCTTAGAAAACCGTCCAGTTTTCTCTTGAAGATGTCCACGGTTGTTCCGGCAATATTTCTTATAGTCGCTGGGAGGACGTTGAACAACCGCGGACCTCTGATGTTTATACAGTGCTCTCTGATTGTGCCTATGGCGCACCTGCTCTTCACTGGTTCAATCTTGCATTTTCTTCCATATCGTTCACTCCAGTACGTTGTTATTTTACTGTGTAGATTTGGGACCTGACCCTCCAGTATTTTCCATGTGTATATTATTTGGTATCTCTCTCGTCTCCTTTCTAGAGAGTACATTTGGAGAGCTTTGAGACGATCCCAATAATTTAGGTGTTTTATCTCGTCTATGCGTGCCGTATATGTTCTCTGTATTCCCTCTATTTCAGCAATCTCTCCTGCTCTGAAGGGGGAAGCGAGTACTGAGCAGTACTCGAGACGGGACAACACAAGTGACTTGAAGAGTACAACCATTGTGATGGGATCCCTGGATTTGAAAGTTCTCGTAATCCATCCGATCATTTTTCTGGCTGACGCGATATTTGCTTGGTTATGCTCCCTAAACGTTAGATCGTCGGACATCATTATTCCCAAATCCTTGACATGCTGTTTTTCTACTATGGGAAGATTCGATTGTGTTTTGTACCCTGTATTATGTTTCAGATCCTCATTTTTGCCGTACCTGAAATTTATCACTGTTAAACATCATGTTATTTTCTGCTGCCCAATCGAAAACTTTGTTGACATCTGCTTGTAGTTTTTCAATGTCTTCAGCAGAGGTAATTTTCATGCTGATTTTTGTGTCATCTGCAAAGGACGACACGAAGCTGTGGCGTGTATTTTTGTCTATATCAGATATGAGAATAAGGAACAGTAGCGGTGCAAGGACTGTACCTTGAGGTACAGAGCTTTTAACATCGCTTGGACTCGATTTTATCTGATTGACTGTTACTCTTTGTGTTCTGTTCGACAGGAAATTGAGTATCTAGCGTCCTACTTTTCCAGTTATTCCCATTGACCTCATTTTGTGAGCTATCACCCCATGGTCACATTTGTCGAACGCCTTTGCAAAGTCTGTGCATACAACATCTGCATTTTGCTTTTCTTCTAGGGCTTCTGTGATTTTGTTATAGTGGTTGAGTAACTGTGACAGACAGGATCTTCCCGCTCTAAATCCATGTTGTCCTGGATTGTGCAATTCATTGTTTTCCATAAAACTAGAAATTTGATTCCTAATCACTCTTTCAAACACTTTTATTATGTGTGATGTTAGTGCAACTGGCCTATAATTTTTAGCCAAGGCTTTATTTCCCCCCTTGTGCAACGGAGCTATATCTGCAGATTTAAGTGCTGCTGGTATCTCCCCTGTATCCAGGCTCTTTCTCCATATTATGCTAAGTGCTCGCGCTACTGGTACTTTACATTTCTTTATGAATATTGAGTTCCATGAGTCAGGCCCAGGAGCTGAGTGCATAGGCATATTATCAATTTCTCTTTCAAAGTCTTCCGAGTTTGTGGTAATATCCGTTATATTATCTGCAGCTTGAATGTCATTCATAAAGAAGCTGTCTGGGTCATCAACTTTCATGTTGTTTATTGGTGTGCTAAACATAGCCTCATACTGGCTTCTTAGAATTTCACTAATCTCTTTGTTGTCCTCTGTGTACGTACCTTCACTTGTAATTAACGGTTCAATACTGGTCGAGGTTTTGGATTTGGATTTTGTGTATGTGAAATAATATTTCGGATTTTTCCTTATCTCTTGTATAGCTTTCTGTTCCAATTCCATTTCCTCAGACTCATATGATCGCTTCAACGTTTGTTCTATTTCCTCAATCTCCCTGCTTAGGCTTGTTTTCCTTGCTTGTGATAGTTGTGTCTGCCGAAGCATTTCCGTTATTTTTTCCTTCTCCTGTACATTCGTCTGCGTTCTCTTTCTAGAGTGGTCCTCTTTCTGCCCTTCCTCACTGGTACGTGCTTCAAGCAGACCTTGTAAGCTTCAGCTGTCAGTTGAGCTATTCCCTGTGTGGGAGTTTTGTCGCTTAAGACCGTCTCCCATTGAATGGTTGCAAGGTCTACATTTATTTTTTCCCAGTCGATCCTCTTATTGTTGAAATTGAATTGATTGAATATTCCTTCTCGCTTGTTGGGTCTCTTAGACCTTCTACCGTTATTTATGCTAGTTCGCACTTCAATGAGCTTATGGTCTGAGTATGAAGTATCTGAAATTGTAATGTCTCTGATTAGTTCATCATTGTTTGTGAATAACAAGTCTAGTGTGTTTTCGTTCCTAGTTGGTTCTGTAATCTGTTGATTGAGCGAGAATTTGTCACAGAATCTCAAAAGTTCTTTGACCTGTGGTTGGTTATTTCCCAGGTCATTCCCTGCTATGATATTTGTGTTTGCTGTTCTCCATCTTAGACTCGGTAAATTGAAATCTCCAAGGAAGATAATATCTGGAGCTGGGTTTGCTAGGTTGTCAAGTATGTTCTCTATTTTGTGCATCTGCTCTGTGAATTCCTCAATCGTTGTATCTGGGGGTTTACATATTAGAATAATAATTAGGTTTAGTTTCTCTACCTTCATTCCAAGTACCTCTACCACCTCAGTAGTTGAGTTTAGTAGTTCTGTGCATACCAGGTCTTCTTTAATATACAGGCCTACTCCTCCATTTGACCTAGTTTTTCTATCACATCTATATAAATTATAATTTGGAATCCAGATTTCACCATCCATGTAATCTTTTGTATGAGTTTCCGTGAATGCCCCAAATATTGAGTTTGACTCTAATAGGAGGCCATTTATGAGCTTAACTTTATTTCTTGACATTGGCTTTAAACCTTGAATGTTTGCAAATATGAATGATTGTCCATATTGTGTGTCACTTCTGGAAGGTTTTGGTAGTTCTCCCTCCTCTCTACCCTGACCCAGGGTGTGTTGTTGTGGCAATGGTTTGTCCAGTTTTGGAAGTGATACTGGGGAGTGTGGTAGTCTCTGTGTAGTTGGGGGGGGGGGGGGGGTGTAGTATGTGTGGGCTTGATGACGGACTGTAGTCCAGTCTTGGGCATTTTTCCTTCTCCATCCGTACTCCTGCCACGTTTCTGCCTGTCTGTTTCTCCCTCTGTTTGTACCTGCCTCTAAAAAAAAACACGACCTAACACAAAGGTCGGATGCAAGTGATACAGCACCTATGAGGAAGAACAGAGGGGGTTCGATGCGGTCCTTGGCTCTTTGGGGCTGGTCGCTTTGGGTGACTCGTCTGTTGAGTTCTCGGGGTTTGGCTCTCCTGGCCGTTCACGTCCAGGGAGTGTCCAACGTCTTGGCGGAGGGCCTGTCCAGATTCGTTCCCCTGTCCACGGAATGGACAGTCGATGCCGGCTCTTTCCGTTGGCTCTGCCGGACGTTCGGGCACCCGGAGGTGGATCTCTTCGCGTCGGCGTGGTCGAGGCGTCTTCTGGTTTACGTGGCGCCCTTCCCCGACAGCGAGGCTGTTGGGATCGATGCCTTTCGGCAGGACTGGTCGAGGTGGAGGTTCCTGTACCTCTTTCCCCCGGTTCGGCTGCTGCTCCGGGTCTTGGCTCGCTTGGAGACTTACCAGGGTCGCGTGATCCTCTTGGCCCCTTGGTGGCCGGCCCAGCCATGGTTTCAAGCGCTGCTTGCTCGGTGTCCGAACCCGGAGGTTTTTCCGTGGCTCCGCCTCTTTCAGGAGATCGTGCCAGTCCAGTACGAGACTGGTTCGCTCTTCTCCGCGAGTCTTCGCGTTTGGTGTTTTTGATTCGTGTTTATCACCATCTTTATGGTGAGCAGGTGGCTTCCTTGTTGGTTTCTCACCTGCGAGTTTCCTCTCGGCGGCAGTATGAAGTTTCCTGGCGGTCCTTCAGATTCTTTTTGACCCTTCGTCGTTGCTCCTCGCTTTCGGTTCAGGTGGTGTTGTCCTTTCTCTCTTGGTTGTTTCAGGACCGTCATCTTATGCCTAATACTGTCGCTTCGTATCGTGTGGCACTGGCGGAGCCGCTGCAGCTTGCTTTCGGTATTGATGTTACTTCTGCGCCGTTTCGCAAGCTGTCTCGGGCGTTGTTTCACCTCCGGCCTGCTCATGCGCCGCTTGAGCCGTCCTGGTCTTTGGACAGAGTGCTCTTCTATCTTTCCACTCCTCGTTTTGTGGTGGCCCCTTCGGTTCAAGATTGCTTTGCTAAGGCTCTTTTTCTGTTGGCATTAGCCTCTGGGGGTCGTGTGGCGGAGCTTCATGCTCTTCTCCGGCGCAGGGGTTTTTGCTCCTTTGGTCGTGGTCTTCGGTTTGTTCGTTTGCAGCCGTCTCCCTCTTTTCTGGCGAAGAATGAGACTGCTGCTTTCCGGAGAGGTCCTTGGGTTGTTGATGCGTGGTTTGTCAGGCTGGGGGTTCACCATGTATTGTGTCCGGTTGCGGCCCTCCGCCGTTATCTGCGCTCCACGGCTTCAGTGTCCGGGGACACGCTGTGGGTTGATCCGGTTTCCCTTCTTCCCTGTTCGCGGGTTTGGGTCTCTAAGGTCGTCTGCAGGGTCATTAAATCCAGCCAGCCTGCGGTCTATCCCCGTGCCCATGACGTTCGTAAGTTCACTGCTCTTGCTGCCGTCTTCGGCAATATGTCTCGGACTGACATTCGAGCGCGGGGGTTTTGGCGGTCGAACAGGGTCCTGGCTGCACGCTACCTTGTTAACGTTCCTGGGCCCAGTCGGGCCTGTGTTGCCTTAGGCCGGCGGTTTCGGCCTGTGGTCTCGGCTTCGTCTTGAGAGGTGGAGCACCGACTGCCTCCCGGGTAAGTGCCCTTGGTTTTTCTTGGTAGTCTTTGGTGAGGTAGCTCCGGGGAGCCGCAGGGGCTCCCCCCACAAAACCAGCGTTGAATGTAATGAAACGCCATTTTCTGGGTGAGTCCCGGAGGCTCCCCGGCATCCCTCCTGCCCTCCGGTAAGCGGTTTTTCGCGGTTTTTGATGTCCAGCCTCAGAACTGGGGTGTGGGTCGCCGGCTCAAGGGTCTGGGGCTCCCCCTTCCCCCTCCCGGGGAGGGGGGAGCTGCGCAGACATGCGGCGCGGCTCGTGTGACGTCATGCTAGTTTGCTTGTTTTTCTTTTGGGGGAGTTCTGTCCACTCGTTTGTCAATTTTGTTGTTAACCAGAATAGGGGTTTGTTTTGGGGCGCTTACCTTTCTGGGTGCCTGTCCCGGTCGATGGCAGATATGAAATGCTCCAAATCACATGTGCATTCTATGGGCCATTGCTCCCTGTGCCTCTCTGAGGGGGCCAGGTTCTGGCTCGTGGTCCCCGGTAGGCCTAGAACTCCACCCACATCGACTGATGCAAAATAGTTAGGATATCCATATCAGCCATGGATAGCTCCGGGGAGCCTCCGGGACTTGCCCAGAAAATGGCGTTTCATTACATTCAACGCTGGTTTTTTTCACTTTTGTTTTCCTCCTGATATGGCTGTATAGCAGTTTTAGTTGGGTCTTTGCTTTATTTGCTATGTCATTTTCAAGCGGCCTATCTGTTTCTCTACTCACTGAAGTACCCATTTCTGGCCTGTTGATATTTCTCTGCTCCCTGGTGTCTTATTATTTATGTAGTTTCTCCATGCCTTTGTGCTTGGCTGCCTTGCTTCTTTACATGCCTGATTGAACCGCAGATTCTCCCCGTTGCTTTTTGGGTTTTTTCTTTCTGGGCCGGGATAAACCTGTTTTCTGCCACCTGACACTTCTGGGTGATGTAATCCATCATGCCTTGTACAGATTTTCCACCGAGTTTTGTCTCCCATGGTATTCCTGTTAGAAATTTTCTAATCTCGTTATAGTTTCCCCTTCGGTATTCCAGCCTTTTAATTTTTGGTTCATTCCTTGGATGGGTTAATCCTACTCCTGCCAGGTACTCAAATGTGAGGACACTGTGGTCATTTATGCCTATGGGGGGGGGGGGGTTCTGATTTGACTTCCCTTACATTTGACTCGTTCAGGGTGAATACCAGATCAAGTCTGGCTGGTTCATCTGGCTGGTGGTAGTTGATGCTTGGTTGGTTTGGCCAGCAGTAACAGTATACTCCCTCAGTGATAATATACTGGCAATATATACTGTAATACGGGAAAGTGGAGCTAGGAACTAGTAATAGAGTAAGTGAATAACATTGCAGGCCGGAAGAAAGCAGAAATTCCCTTAGGATATTACAGGCAAATAATCAGTGTATAAATCAAGTAACTGGCAACCAGTGGCATCCTGCCCCCAACCTGGGACAAACAACGGTCAACTAGACGGTCCCAAGAGGACCATATTTTCTCCACAAGGCGATAAGTATCCCCACATAAACTTGAACAAATAAACATATGTAATATTATAAATATAGTGTATACATATTATATATACATACATATAATATTATAAATATATGCATATATTATTATAATATCACAAACCCAACATGGAGGTGTGTGGAGGCTGCCTTAAGCCACTTCGGAAGAGTGTTGTAGGCATTGTCTGTAACATTTGTAACATAAGATTTCACCTTAGTTGTACAGGATTACCTACACAATATGCAAACCGGGAAGGTAACTACTGGATCTGACAAAGAGACAGACAGATGTGGGAAAACATCACCAAACTAATGAATAACATTCCTGAAGTACACAGGCTACAATTCACACAAAAACTACCAGAAATATATGCAGAGTATATAAAGACAGCAACGAACTCTGAGCACAACCCAGGGACTGAGAATTTAGAGAGTCAAAGTAGCAATGTAGAAGGGTATAGTGTCGAGGTACACAAAAATGAAGGCATTATTGTAGAGCAACCTGGTGATATGAATAAGGAGAGAAAAAATGAGACGAATGAGAACACAAATGAGAAAGACGAAAGCAACAAGGAGAAAGATAAGGGCAATACCAAGAATGAATGCAGAAACGAGAAAGTTGGAACAAAAAACAGAGGTAGACAAGTCGTTCATGGGTACAAACAAGAATAATACAATCACAAATGAAAATATTTGCAGGTATTATGCAAAAGGACAGTGTAGATATGGGCCCAGAGGCACGGAATGCTCATTCATGCACCCACGGAAATGCCGAAACTGGTTAGGGAAAGGCAGATGTCGTTTTGATACAGAGTGTAGATATTTTCACCCTAAGTTATGCAAACTCTCGGTTAATAAGAGGAAATGCTACGATCTTCATTGCCCCGATTTCCACGTCAGAGGTACACAGCGCTATATAAGAGAAGAAGTCCAATATAATTGCCCTGAAAATTTTTTAGAGGCAGGTACAAACAGAGGGAGAATCAGACAGGCAGAAACGTGGCAGGGGTACGGATGGAGAAGGGGAAATGCCCAAGACTGGACTACAGTTCGTCATCAAGCCCACACATACTACACCCCCCCAACTACACAGAGACTACCACACTCCCCAGTATCACTTCCAAAACGGGACAAACCATTGCCACAACAACACACCCTGGGTCAGGGTAGAGAGAAGGGAGAACTACCAAAACCTTCCAGAAGTGACACACAATATGGACAATCATTCATATTTGCAAACATTCAAGGTTTAAAGCCAAAGTCAAGAAATAAAGTGAAGTTCATAAATGGCCTCCTATTAGAGTCTAACTCAATATTTGGGGCATTCACGGAAACTCATACAAAAGATTACATGGATGGTGAAATCTGGATTCTAAATTATAATTTATATAGATGTGATAGAAAAACTAGGTCAAATGGAGGAGTAGGCCTGTATATTAAAGAAGACCTGGTATGCACAGAACTACTAAACTCAACTAATGAGGTGGTAGAGGTACTTGGAATAAAGGTAGAGAAACTAAACCTAATTATTATTCTAATATATAAACCGCCAGATACAACGATTGAGGAATTCACAGAGCAGATGCACAAAATTGAGAACATACTTGGCAACCTAGCAAACCCAGCTCCAGATATTATCTTCCTTGGAGATTTCAATTTACCGAGTCTAAGATGGAGAATGGCAAACACAAATATCATAGCAGGGAATGACCCGGGAAATAACCAACCACAGGTCAGAGAACTTTTGAGATTCTGTGACAAATTTTCGCTCAATCAACAGATTACAGAACCAACTAGGAACGAAAACACACTAGACTTGTTATTCACAAACAATGATGAACTAATCAGGGATATCACAATCTCAGATACTTCATACTCAGACCATAAGCTCATTGAAGTGCGAACTAGCATAAATAATGGTAGTAGGTCTAAGAGACCCAACAAGCGAGAAGGAATATTCAATCAATTCAATTTCAACAATAAGAGGATTGACTGGGAAAAAATAAATGTAGACCTTGCAACCATTCAATGGGAGACGGTCTTAAGCGACAAAGCTCCCACACAGGGAATAGCTCAACTGACAGCTGAAGCTTACAAGGTCTGCTTGAAGCACGTACCTGTGAGGAGGGACAGAAAGAGGACCACTCTAGAAAGAGAACGCAGACGACTCTACAGGAGAAGGAAAAAAATAACGGAAATGCTTCGGCAGACACAACTATCACAAGCAAGGAAAACAAGCCTAAGCAGGGAGATTGAGGAAATAGAACAAACGTTGAAGCGATCATGAGAGTCTGAGGAAATGGAATTGGAACAGAAAGCTATACAAGAGATAAGGAAAAATCCGAAATATTATTTCACATACACAAAATCCAAATCCAAAACCTCGACCAGTATTGAACCGTTAATTACAAGTGAAGGTACGTACACAGAGGACAACAAAGAGATTAGTGAAATTCTAAGAAGCCAGTATGAGGCTATGTTTAGCACACCAATAAACATGAAAGTTGATGACCCAGACAGCTTCTTTATGAATGACATTCAAGCTGCAGATAATATAACGGATATTACCACAAACTCGGAAGACTTTGAAAGAGAAATTGACAATATGCCTATGCACTCAGCTCCAGGGCCTGACTCATGGAACTCAATATTCATAAAGAAATGTAAAGTACCAGTAGCAAGAGCACTCAGCGTAATATGGAGAAAGAGCCTGGATACAGGGGAGATACCAGCAGCACTTAAATCTGCAGATATAGCTCCGTTGCACAAGGGGGGGAGTAAAGCCTTGGCAAAAAATTATAGGCCAGTTGCACTAACATCACACATAATAAAAGTGTTTGAAAGAGTGATTAGGAATCAAATTTCTAGGTTTATGGAAAACAATGAATTGCACAATCCAGGACAACATGGATTTAGAGCGGGAAGATCCTGTCTGTCAGTTACTTAACCACTATGACAAAATCACAGAAGCCCTAGAAGAAAAGCAAAATGCAGATGTTGTATACACAGACTTTGCAAAGGCGTTCGACAAATGTGACCATGGGGTGATAGCTCACAAAATGAGGTCAATGGGAATAACTGGAAAAGTAGGACGCTGGATACTCAATTTCCTGTCGAACAGAACACAAAGAGTAACAGTCAATCAGAGAAAATCGAGTCCAAGCAATGTTAAAAGCTCTGTACCTCAAGGTACAGTCCTTGCACCGCTACTGTTCCTTATTCTCATATCTGATATAGACAAAAATACACGTCACAGCTTCGTGTCGTCCTTTGCAGATGACACAAAAATCAGCATGAAAATTACCTCTGCTGAAGACATTGAAAAACTACAAGCAGATGTCAACAAAGTTTTCGATTGGGCAGCAGAAAATAACATGATGTTTAACAGTGATAAATTTCAGGTACTCAGGTACGGCAAAAATGAGGATCTGAAACATAATACAGGGTACAAAACACAATCGAATCTTCCCATAGTAGAAAAACAGCATGTCAAGGATTTGGGAATAATGATGTCCGACGATCTAACGTTTAGGGAGCATAACCAAGCAAATATCGCGTCAGCCAGAAAAATGATCGGATGGATTACGAGAACTTTCAAATCCAGGGATCCCATCACAATGGTTGTACTCTTCAAGTCACTTGTGTTGTCCCGTCTCGAGTACTGCTCAGTACTCACTTCCCCCTTCAGAGCAGGAGAGATTGCTGAAATAGAGGGAATACAGAGAACATATACGGCACGCATAGACGAAATAAAACACCTAAATTATTGGGATCGTCTCAAAGCTCTCCAAATGTACTCTCTAGAAAGGAGACGAGAGAGATACCAAATAATATACACATGGAAAATACTGGAGGGTACAGGTCCCAAATCTACACAGTAAAATAACAACATACTGGAGTGAACGATATGGAAGAAAATGCAAGATTGAACCAGTGAAGACCAGAGGTGCCATAGGCACAATCAGAGAGCACTGTATAAACATCAGAGGTCTGCGGTTGTTCAGCGTCCTCCCAGCGACTATAAGAAATATTGCCGGAACATCCGTGGACATCTTCAAGAGAAAACTGGACGGTTTTCTAAGAGAAGTTCCGGATCAGCCGGGCTGTGGTGGGCACGTGGTCCTGCGGGCCGCTCCAAGCAACAGCCTGGTGGACCAAACTCTCACAAGTCGAGCCTGGCCTCGGGCCGGGCTTGGGGAGTAGAAGAACTCCCAGAACCCCATCAACCAGGTATCAACCAGCTTGTGGAGTTTTGTACGGCCCTTCCGTGCTTCTTCCTAGGGCCTTCCTTGTTTGGATTCTTTGTTCCCATGCTTTCGGGGTCCCTCATTCCTTGCAGGTCTTGCTGTACCTGGCTTAGCTTTTCCATGTACAGTACATTCAAATTAAAGTTCTGATGTTTATTCAGGTAATGTACATACAAGGTGAGATACAAACATTGCTGGAACATTGGATTCTCTGTTCTCCCCTAGTTGTCCTCCCCTAGTTGTATTTATTGGGGTTGGGCTTTGACTCTTGGTCCCGCCTCTCCACTGTCGGTCGCTTAGTGTGCGGGTTGCTGGGGCCTGCTGGGCTCTTTCGTATCTACCTTTGACCCTGTCTGGAGCCAGGCTCCGCCATTCTCTGCCTTCGCTGCGAGACATTCCTTTCAGTTCCATGTTGCCTGTTACATGTTGCATGTTACATGTTGCATGCATAGGGAGCCGGTCGGCCGAGCGGACAGCACGCAGGACTTGATCCTGTGGTCCCGGGTTCGATCCTGGGCGCCGGCGAGAAACAATGGGCAGAGTTTCTTTCACCCTATGCCCCTGTTACCTAGCAGTAAAATAGGTACCTGGGTGTTAGTCAGCTGTCATGGGCTGCTTCCTGGGGATGGAAGCCTGGTCGAGGACTGGGTCGCGGGGACACTAAAGCTCCGAAATCATGTCAAGATAACCTCAAGATTACATGTTGCATATTGCCTGTTGCGTGTTGCATGTGGTGCATGTTGCTGGTGCGCGTGTGCATTGGTAACATGTGCCACGGTGACATGTGGTACTTGTTACTGTGTTGGGATGTTGTGGGGGGGACATTTTGCTGTAGTTTTGTGCCTGGGGTAGCGCTTTGGCTCTTTCGTCCTGCCTGTTCCCTGTCGCTTCCCTGACATCTCCTGGGCTCTGTCAGGTCTGCACTTGCAGCTGTGTGTGGGGCCTGCTTCCACCACTTCCCGTCCTCGTGCATCTCCTTCATGCTGTTGTGTGTTTTGTTTGTGCCATTTGGCTTTCCTGTTGCCAGGTTTGGGTTCCTGTTTTCCTGGCTTGCCCTGCCTGTGGGCTTTTTCGGGGTCTCGAGGTGTTCCTTCTCTGGGGTCTCGCGTTGGGCTCGTAGTTTCTCGTCTCCTGGCGAGCTCGCTTGAGTTGGGGGGGTTTTCTGTTCAACAGACATTCCGTCTCCGTCTTTGCCGGCTTGGGTTTCCGGCTCTGCCTCCTCGGTGGACGCGCCCGAGATCTTCCTGCGGCTCTGCCTCTTCCTAGGCTTGGATAAACCTTGACGGGGCTGGTTGGGTTCTGCCTCGAGTCTCTCACCTTTGCTAAGTGGTCGGGTGGCTTCGTAGTTGGTGTCCCACCTGAGTGCTTTTCTTGGCAGCAGTAATGGGGTAATTTGGCAGTCCTTACTTTTCCTTCTGTCCCTTCTTAGGTGGCTGCGTTTGTTGGTGTCGGCTTGGCTTTTCTGGTGGGGGTTGGGGGCCGTTGACTTGCCGCATACTGTCTCCTCGTTTTGTGCAGCGCTGGCGGAGTCACTTCGGCTTGCTTTCGGTCTTGGTGTTACATCTGTGCCGTTCGTAGGCTGTCTCGTGCGTTGTTTCACCTCCGGCCTGTTCTTGGGCCGCTTGGGCCGTCCTGTTCTCAGGACAGCGTGCTTTTTCTTCTCCTCGGTTGGTGGTGGCCCCTTCGGTTCGGGTTTGTTTTGACAGTTCTCTTCCTGTTGGCGTTTGCCTCTAGGGCTCGGGTCGCTGAGCTTCTTGCTCTCCTTCGGTCATGACGTTTGGTTTGTTCAGTTGCAACCGTCTCCCTCTTTTCTGGCACAGGGTGAGGCTGCAGCGTTCGGGGGGGGGGGTCCTTGGTTTGTTGGTGCTTGGTTGGTCGGGCCGGGGGTGTGTTGTGTTTTGTGTTCAGTTGCGGCCCTCCACTGTTATTTGTGTGCCGCGGCTTCTGTGTCCTGGGCGCGCTTTCGGTTGATCTGGTTCCGTTCTTCCCTGTTCGCGTGAGAAGGTGTCCCAGGTCGTCCGCCGTGTTAATGCGGCTAGCAAGCCTGTGTTCTTTGTCCGTGGCATTCGTGGCTTTGCTGCTCTTGCTGCCATTTTGGCGGCGTGTTCTTGCTGACTTCGTGCACTGGGCTTTTTGGCGGTCATACAGGGGTCTGGCTGCTTGTTGTCTTGTGTCATTCCCGGGCTCGTTTGAGCCTGTGTCGCCTTGGGGTGGGCGGTTGCAGCCAGTTGTCTCGCTTTCCATTGAGGAGTGCGTGGTGTTCGACTCCCGGATTAGTCCCTTTGACCATCCTCTGTGGGTAGTTAGCTCCAGGGAGCTGACGGGGCTTCCCCTAGAAAACCAGCGTTGAATGTAATGAAATGGCATTTTCTGGGTGAGACCTGGAGGCTCCCTGGCAACCCTCCCTCCCTCCCGGTCGACGGTTTTTCGTGTGTTTTGACATCCAGCCTCAGAACTGATGGGTGGATAGTTGGCATGAGAGGTCTGGGGCTCCCCCTTCCCTCTCCCGGGGAGGGGGGAACTGTGCAGACAGAGTCGTGGTGACGTGTGACATCATACTTGTTTGCTTGTTTTCTGTTGGGGAGTTCTATCCACTAGTTCAGCTTTTGGTAGCAATTTTTACCAGAATAGGGGTTTGCTTTTGGGATGCCTTTCTGGATGTTTGACCCGGTCGATGGCAGACGTAGAATGCTTCCAACCACACGGGGGTTTCTATAGGCCATTGCTCCCCATTGCCTCTCTGAGGGGGCCAGGTTCTGGCCATGGTCCCCGGTAGGCCTTAAGAACTCCATACACATGACTGATGCCAAAGTCTGACATTAGCATATCAGCCTGGTATAGCTCCAGGGAGCCTCTGGGTCTCGCCCAGAAAATGGCGTTTCATTACATTCAGCGCTGTTTTTTTTTTGCTATGCGCCTGTGGGTGACAATGGCCAAATAGCCCTTACCAACACAAGGGTTAAGGGCTAATTACAATTTCTTTTAATTACAAGACCATTAAAAAATTCCTAATTTTATAACTGTACAGTAATTTGAAGAACTAACTAGGCATTCTAACTTGAGTAGGTCTGGTATGAAATTATTATTGTTGCAACAAAGAATTAACGATTTGTGATTCTCTGCACATTAATTTTAATGATGTGTATGTTGTGGTTTAGGCTCAGGCTCGGGAGTGTCTGCACGAGAAGGCGCTATTGGGTCATAGCGAAGATCTGGAGACTGTTGTAGAATTGTCCCAAGAAGCAGCACAGGTTGCTCACGAGTATTCACAGGTAATTCCTTATATTCTTGTCCAGGTAATGGTGGGTTCTTTTTATTCTTTATACTATTATTTTTCAGGTTTAACCACTTAAATGCGCAGAACTTCTTACTGTGATTTGAAAGGAAAATGGTTGAGTTTGGAAACATTTTGACATTAACTTTACATGAACATTTATAAAAACAACAAAAATATGTCCTTAACAGTTACAATATGACATTTTTGCCAAAAACAGGTGCAGAGTGCAGGGGTTAATAAGCATTACCCTTTTCCATATTTATAATGAATAAATTCTTGAACTTGCAGTGTCGTGTTTACTCGTGCACCAGTAAAACATTTGCACTTTTAAATTGTTGATATTTATTGTTTCTTTTACAAGCATATTGTTTTAAAAATTAAAGTATACATTAAAAAGTTAATGTAGTAACACATCATCTATATTTATGATTGTGTATGTAAGAAAATAAGAAACCAGAAAAGGTAAAAAATTTGTTTATTGAACATTCCAAATGGCTCATATTTAACATATTACTTATCAGGTGTTGAAAACAATCTCGGGTGCATCAGTGAAGGACTATGTACCAGCCTCATGGATCAGCATGGTTCACATAAAGGCAGAATATTATCGAGGTCGTGCCCATTACCGTATGGCTGAAGCATTGCTTACTCTCCCCATTGACGAGAGAGATCAGGAGCAACTTAGCATTAGGGTTCAGAATGCTCTGCAATTTGTCCACCTGCCACCTGTTAGCAATACTACCTTAGAAATTAGCGTTCCTACCAACCATCAAGAACGTACCCTTCTCGGCAAGTATAATGATTGTCTAATAGCCAGTTTACACGTGTGTTGTGATTTATCCATATTTTAATTATGTAAACATTGTTGTAATAATATCAAATCTGTTCCTACCATCCATATTATTTATTATGGGATAAGCATAGTTTGTATGACTGTATTTTATCCTCCAGCTTGAAATTTAATAGTGCATCTTCACTCTAACGAACTCACTCACTAACGAATTCCCAGATGGTCCGAACAAATTGCATTCGGTACTAAATGTTCAGTGGAACATATAAATGTTACATTGTGAGGATTGTTCATCCAAGTGGTCACCGAGATCGAGCATTGGAGGTGGTTGTCATTCACCTAAGTATGAACAGTTGTATGGTGTTTTATTTTGCTTACCCATTGTTTCTAGGGAGAAGGGGTTGAAGGATGATAAAATTACCTGCTGCAATTTATTTGGAAACAAGTCGTTTAAAATACTTTCAAAAAAGTTATATAAAGATTGAGAGGAAAAAATGAGGGAATTACCTGTAGCTAGTTTCCCATTTGAGGTCTGTGTGTGTTTACATAAGCATGGATGTGGGTTCTCCCATGTGGGTCATATGTCTGGCATGGATCCTGGCTCTGTGTCAAGGTTTTTGCTTTTATGTGGGGACTCTGGGGGAAGGAAGAAAGCCTCAGGTGGTTTCATTGGGGCCCCTTCTGCTTACTTGGTCTTTGGTGCCATCCACAAATAATTTTTGTATTCTTCAAACATTAATAAGATAATTAAAGCCATTAAATCCATTCACAGCACCACTGGAGTTTCTTTGTATCCCCTGTAGCTGGTTGAGCTTGTTCCTTGGATATTACTCCGTGTGTATGATTTGGGGTCATTCCAGTTCCCTGAATTCATTCCTTTTTCTGCTGGTTTCACCAGCTTGTCTGTTCTCGGTGTTGGTGTGGGCGGGTTTGCCTTGGTTTTTTTTCCAGGGTTTTGGTATCCATTGGGTTTGGGGTCAAGATCTTTCCCTGGATTGTGGGTGTTCTTTCTTCCTTCGGGGGCTTGGTGTGGTGTATGCAGTCCTCGACCATTCTCCTCTTGTTGAAGATAGTTCAGCTGTGTCTGGGCACCTTTTCCTTGGGTTGCTCAGATCTTGTCTATTGCCCTTTTACTTTTTAGGGTTGGGGAATTTCTTTGCTTGACATTCTGCAATTGGGCTGCAGTGGGTTCTCTGTGGGTCAGTGGCTTGCTAGCGAGTTACCCTCACCCATGTTTAGATATGGCCTATTTCCTTTTCCAGATGGGAGAGGAACTCCCCTTCCGTATCCATTTTTTCCTTTTGGTTTCTGACTGTAGCTGTTTTTTCTGCTTTATTTAAGGGGGGGGGGGTGATTGTGTCTTTGCAGCCTCAACCCCTATGGTTTTCTTGAGGAGCCTCAGGGGGCTTATCTTGAAATTGGTGTTTCATTATGTTCAATGGTGTTTTTTTGCTACTGGGTTCTGTTTCTGCAGTGTGAAGGGGAGGGGAGGGGGTCAACCAAGGCTTGGTCCTTGCCTTTTCCTTTCTGGGTAGGCCCTCTGGTGATGCCCGTTTGCATTTTACCACTTTGTTGATGTGGGGTAATGTTTTATGTATAGTTTATTTAGAGCATGGGGGGATAGTCATATTACAAAACATTCATTTCAGTATAAATGGGCATAATGAACATTAAAACTTTGATAGTACAGTGTTTTTGGTATACACAATAATTTCTAGAAGTTTGTTAAATCCTAACAAATATCTTCCTTCATCCTACAAGGTCTGGCTCATTGTCGTGAGTCGGTACTAGTTCATGAGGAGGCAATGCGGCAGCAGCGTATGTGTCGGGATCTTAAGAAAAAATCTGCTCTGACAGAGGTATTGCACTTTGGTCATGAAGCTGCTGTTCACCTTCTTGATCTTTACGAAGAAGAAGAAGACCTACTAAATGTTTGGGACCCACCACCCATTGCATGTATGTATGCTTGGACGGAGAGATTTTATAACCCATTCTCCTCCAAAATCCCATATTTATTAAAAATCTTTAATTGGGTTTTGTTTGAGATATTGTATTCAAATACTGTATACTGTTTAACTAAATTCTTATGAAAATTACAGTGGTTAAATAAAATATTAATAATCAACATTATGCAATTTTAGAGTTATGCCAATTCTTATTAGTTAAACTTGCAGTCAGCTTAGTGTTATGTACATCTTGACTTAATGATCAGCTAGTGATATTTTAAGCTAACCAATGTCATTTTCTTCCAGTTCATACTGAGCTGCAAACTGTTAATGAGTTTAGTTCTCTAGAGAATTTAAAAAAGTGTTGAATGTAATGACACGTCATTTTCTGGGTGAGCCCCGGTTGTTCCCTGAATCTAAATGCCGAGATGGTTACCATCTACTTGGTCACATCAGCCATAGAGTTCTAGAGGCTTACTGGGGACCAGAGCCAGAACCAGGACTTCCCCCCTCACAGAAGTGAAGGGAGCTGTGACATTTAGTTTGGCCACCTCACTGGGGAAGGCAAGAAGGAAGTCATTGGGTCAAAACAAACTACTGCTAGATTAAAATGAGACTGAAGCCTCAAAACCAGCAGAAAAAACTCTATGCAAACAAATGATTGAATTGTCCCCGAACTAGCGCAAGCTCATTCACCCCACCTCCCTCACTCATTTTGGGGAGGGGTAGCCCACTGCCAGCTGGCGTCCCCAAGCTTAGTTCTTGGGCAGATGTAGGCATCCACTCAATGACTTGGAAGGGAGGGAGGTAATCAGTTAGCCACTGGGTGGAAGGGAGGGAGGTAATCAGTTAGCCACTGGGTGGAGGGGAGGGAGGTAATCAGTTAGCCACTGGGGCTTGTCCAGAATTTTGCATTTCTTTATATTCAGTGCTGGTTTTCTGTGGGGAGCCGCTTCTGGTTCTGAAGTTAAATATTCATGGAGAAGGAAGGAAACATGGGAACTTGCCCTGAAGGAGGAAGCACTGCAGGAATTAGAATGAGGATGAGACTTCCTGCTAAGAGACATGACCCAAGTCCACACAAGAGTGCCAAGGACCTGGAATATTCAGTAAATTCTGGGCCATCAGAATCCTGTTTGACCTCCAAAGCAAAATGACCTCGCAAGTCATTTATTCGGAAGGGCCGCCTGCCCTTTCGCCGGTTGCTCTGGTGACAGGGCATTGACGGGACTGGCTCTGTTTGCCCACATTTGGTCCCACGATTTGGGGGCATTTCAAGTAGTGCCCTCCGACCTGAGGTGGCATTGGGTGGCTCCTCCCCCTCTGGGGGGTTCTGGGCTGGCGGGGCAGGTTTCTTCCCCTTTGCATTGTCGGGTCATACTGGAGTGGGTGTACTTGGGTGTGGTCAAAACGACCTCATCCCTCAGATGGTTTACCGCCTGTTTCCAATACCGAAGCAGGGCTGCGGATCTGCAGTTCATTCTGGACTTGTCCCATCTGAACCCCCCTGGATTCTTTTCCCCTCTTTTCGGAGGACCACTCTGTCCCAGGTCCAGTTATTCATTTACCCGCTGGGTTGGGTTTGGTTGCGGCATCTGTTCTGGTCCTTTCAGGACCCCTCCAGCCGCATCACTGGGGGCTGCCACCCCTCTGTTGCTCACCAGACACAGGAGAGTGAGAGTGCACCGCTGTTGCCTCCAGCATATCCTCCTAATTTTAACTACTTTAGCTCAATAAAATTACTACCCCAATATATACAAATGTTCACTATGACTGCTGGGCACACGATTAAACACCAGTAGCTAATCTAACAAACGATTAAACAGGCTTACTGCAGGGATTTATAACATAGGACGCTCACTCACTGCCCTCAACATGGCGCTCACAAACAGGCCGCCCCACAAAAATCGCTATAGGACTGCTTCACAAGGTTTCTTCTAGTCCTGGCTTGAGTACACGGAGTCGTCCTGCAGGCTCCACAACAGAAACGCTTGCTTACTTCCTTACTGTTGAAGGAGCACACACAAAGTTCCACAAAGACATTGAAACAGTTGGGACATTGAAACAGTTGATAAACTCGATTTAACCCTTAACATGCTCGGGGTTTAACCCTCAAACCGCGCATATCATATATAAATGATATCAGTGACAAAACCGAAACCGCGCACATCATTTATATATGATTCCGTGTCTAGCGCTATAATTTAAACGCCCCGCCTGGGATAGGGGCAGCTATAGTACAGCCACGACCGATAGTTGCCAGATGCCACCTAGGAAAAAAATCCAGGCCAACATTCTTGGGTGTTACAGCGTCAGTATTGAGCAAGTCACCAAGGCTGGTGCACGCAGCACGAGCTCACAGCACCGCTGTTCAGCTTGTGACCACAGCATCGCCTACAAATACCATAATATAAATGATACTGCTATTATTTAGCAGTGATAGTATTACTGAAGCCCCCTGACTGTGATAAAACTGACCAGGATTCTGATAATAGCAGGATTGTGGTGATATTTAGCACTGTGCTCCATGGAGGGAGGAGTAAGGCTGTGGGAGGGAGGGTTGTAGCGTCATTTTCTGACTGTGTGTGGCCACCATTTATTGACTGCACTCACCATACCAGCTTAGTGGTTCGATATGGTGAACACAAATGTAGATACTTCTATATAACGTGTGTATAGTGTGAGATAACAGCGAGAGGAGTAGGTTGGGAGCCGCCATTTTGGTGAGGGAGGAGCGTCGTCTGCACGACTTGGCATGTTGTTTACTGATGGCCACTATGGTCTTTGGGCACCATACCAGTTTATTTGTTCAGGTATGGTGAATAAAACAGATAGATACTTATATATAATGTGTGTATATAGCGTAATAACACCACAAACAATATTGTTGAAGGACAAATATTAGTGCGTCTGGCCTTGAGGGCGGCCGCCGATCAGCTGACTGTGTGAGTAGCTACGTCTTATGGCCTTTACTCACCATACAAGCTTAGATGTACAGTTATGGTGAACAAAACATGTAAATACGTATATATAACGTCTGTGTATAGTGAATATATACAGAAAGAGTATTGTGGGAGGTGAATGAGGGTGAGTGAGGTGGTGTTGAGGGAGGGAGTGGCAGTGAGTGGCTGGCTGGTGTTTGGCGATCACTCCTCGTTGCTTTTTGACTCACAAGACCAACTTAGTAGTTCATTATGGTGTACAAAACATGCAAATACTTATATATAACATGTGTATATAGTGTAACAACAGCAAAACTATTTGTTTATTGTTTTATGAACATAATAATTGAATCACTAATATGCACACCATAATTTTGAGTACAGCGATGGTTCACACATTTTATAATATAAATATACCACAATTCACTGTATGGAATAATATTACTGCAAAAAAACTAAGAAAAAATCATTCAGAGACATTGAAATAATTAGGTAATAATATATTTGTGGCAACTGCCGTCTGACAGCTCGGGTGGAGTAGACCTCGTCTGGCGAAGGCTCTGCCAACACCCCTTTTTTGCCACACTTCCCTACCCTATTGCGGCTAAAGTATGCCACCTACGATTTTTTTGTTATTTTGTCCGTGATCAGGGAACAAAAATGAACACTTCTATAAGACGAAAGAATTTTTTGGATTTTTTTTGTTTTTGTTGCGCCTGTGGGTGTGAATTCCATTTGGGTCCCTAGCGGTTTGAGGGTTAATATCCTGTCATCCCCACAGGCGCATGTCATTTTGAAAAAAAAAAATTATTTTTTCTTTCTAACCTGTTAATTTGTGTTCACTGATCACGGGAAAAATAATAAAAAAATCGTAAGTGGCATATATTGCCCGCTATAGGGCTGGGAAGTCTGGCAAATTATAGGCGCTGACTCAGCGTGCGTCCCAGGCGGTCTGTTGCTCGCAAGCTGTCAGGCCGGAGTTGCCACAAAGAGATAATTACCGAAGTATTTCAATGTCTCTGATTGATTTTTCATACTTTTTTTGCTGTAATATTATTCAATAGTGTGTAGTTTGATATATTTATATAATAAAATGAGTGAATCATTGCTGTACTCAAAAATATGGTGTGCATAGTGTTGATTAAATTATGTTCATCAATCAGTGAACAAATACTTTGTCGGTTATTACATTATAAGCACAGGTTATATATAAGTATCTGCATGTTTTGTTCACTATAACGAACCACTAAGTAGCTATTATGAGTCAAAAAGTAACGAGGAGTGACCGCCGTTTACCAGCCAGCCACTCCCGCCCTCCCTCCAGTCATCTGACTCACCCACATTCTCCTCCCACAATAATGTTTTTGCTATAATTCACTATATACAGACGTTATATATAAGTATCTACATGTTTTGTTCACGATAACTGTACATCTAAGCATGTATGGTGAGTAAAGGCACAAAGATGTGGCTACACACACAGTCAGCTGATCGGCGGCTGCCCTCAAGGCCAGACGCACTAATATTTCTCCTCCAACAATACTGTGTGGTGTTATTACGCTATATATCTTATATACAGACGTTATATATAGGTATCTACATGTTTTGTTCACCATAACTGTACATCTAAGCTTGTATGGTGAGTAAAGGCACAAAGATGTGGCTACTCACACAGTCAGCTGATCGGCGGCAGCCCTCAAGGCCAGACGCACTAATATTTCTCCTCCAACAATACTGTGTGGTGTTATTACGCTATATACACACATTATATATAAATATCTACCTGTTTTATTCATCATACTTGTACAAATAAACTGGTATGGTGCCCAAAGACCATCGTGGTAACCAGTAAACAACACCGTCGTCTGCACGGTGGCGTCGTGCAGACGACGCCACCGCCCTCACCAAAATGGCGGCTCCAAACCTTCTCTTGCTGTTTATACCCTTTATACGCACGTTATATATAAGTATCTACATTTGTGTTCACCATAGTGAACCACTAAGCTGGTATGCTGAGTGCAGTCAATAAAAGGTGGCCACACACAGTCAAAAGACATCGCCACCACCCTCCCTCCCACAGCATTACTCCTACTTCCATGGCGCACAGAGCTAAATATCACCACAATCCTGCTATTATCAGAACCCTGGTCAGTTTTATCACAGTCAGGGGTCTTCTGTAATAATATCATCGCTACATAATAGCATGAACAAGTATAATTTGGCATTTTTAGGCGATGCTGTGGTCACAAGCTGAACAGCAGTGCTGTTCGCTCATGCTGCGTGCATCAGACTTGGTTGCTCACTCAATACTGAGGCCAATAACACCCGGGAGTTTGGCCCACAATTTTTTTTTAAAATGGCATCTGTTTACAAGAGCCCTGATGAAGGTGTGGTGAACCCCGTGTATCCGCGGGCTGTTTAAATCTTGCATAGTACTCCAACACATCATATGACGTGATGCGCAGTTGACTGGAACAACATCCAGCACGTCATATGACGTGATGCGCACTTTAAGGGTTAAGGAGAGGTCACTGTGGGGAATTTCGAAATTTTTTTTAATGTGTAATTGGGCAGAATTGTTGCTAGGCAGGGAAGTAAATGAAATGTATGCCAAATTTTTAAAAATATACAAGGAAGGCACACAAACATTCATACCAAAACAGAGATGCAGGGCCAGAAAACAGGATTGGTTCGACAGAAATTGTGAGAGGGCCAGAGACCAAAAGACACAAAAATGGAATCAGTATAGGAAGAGGCCAAACCCCCAAACATACCAGCGATACAAAGATGCGAGAAACAACTATACGGCAGTGAGGAGAGAGGCGAAAAGAAATTTTGAAAAAGGGATAGCGGATAAATGTAAAACAGAACCGGGCCTATTGTACAAATTCATAAACAACAAATTGCAGGTAAAAGATAATATCCAGAGGTTGAAAATGGGAAACAGATTCACGGAAAATGAAAAGGAAATGTGTGAAACATTAAACGAAAAGTTCCAAAGTGTGTTTGTACAAAATGAAATCTTCAGAGAACCAGACACAATAAGAATTCCAGAGAGCAACATAGAGCGAATAGAGGTGTCTAGAGATGAAGTGGAAAATATGCTAAAGGAGCTCAGCAAGAACAAAGCAGCTGGCCCAGATGGCGTTTCACCATGGGTTCTGAGAGAATGTGCATCTGAGCTCAGCATTCCACTTCACCTGATCTTTCAGGCATCCCTGTGTACAGGAATCGTAGCAGACGTGTGGAAACAGGCTAACATAGTTCCAATCTACAAAAGTGGCAGCAGGGAAGACCCCCTCAATTATAGACCTGTATCATTGACAAGTGTAATAGTGAAAGTATTGGAAAAACTAATCAAAACTAAATGGGTAGAACATCTGGAAAGAAATGATATAATATCAGACAGACAGTATGGTTTTCGATCTGGAAGATCCTGTGTATCGAATTTACTCAGTTTCTATGATCGAGCCACAGAGATATTACAGGAAAGAGATGGTTGGGTTGACTGCATCTATCTGGACCTAAAAAGGCTTTCGACAGAGTTCCACATAAGAGGTTGTTCTGGAAACTGGAAAATATTGGAGGGGTGACAGGTAAGCTTCTAACATGGATGAAAAATTTTCTGACTGATAGAAAAATGAGGGCAGTAATCAGAGGCAATGTATCGGAATGGAGAAATGTCACAAGTGGAGTACCACAGGGTTCAGTTCTTGCACCAGTGATGTTTATTGTGTACATAAATGATCTACCAGTTGGTATACAGAATTATATGAACATGCTTGCTGATGATGCTAAGATAATAGGAAGGATAAGAAATTTAGATGATTGTCATGCCCTTCAAGAAGACCTGGACAAAATAAGTAGATGGAGCACCACTTGGCAAATGGAATTTAATGTTAATAAATGTCATGTTATGGAATGTGGAATAGGAGAACATAGACCCCACACAACCTATATATTATGTGAGAAATCTTTAAAGAATTCTGATAAAGAAAGAGATCTAGGGGTGGTTCTAGATAGAAAACTATCACCTGAGGACCACATAAAGAATATTGTGCAAGGAGCCTATGCTATGCTTTCTAACTTCAGAATTGCTTTTAAATACATGGATGGCGATATACTAAAGAAATTGTTCATGACTTTTGTTAGGCCAAAGCTAGAATATGCAGCTGTTGTGTGGTGCCCATATCTTAAGAAGCACATCAACAAACTGGAAAAGGTGCAAAGACATGCTACTAAGTGGCTCCCAGAACTGAAGGGCAAGAGCTACGAGGAGAGGTTAGAAGCATTAAATATGCCACAACTAGAAGACGGAAGAAAAAGAGGTGATATGATCACTACATACAAAATAGTAACAGGAATTGATAAAATCAACAGGGAAGATTTCCTGAGACCTGGAACTTCAAGAACAAGAGGTCATAGATTTAAACTAGCTAAACACAGATGCCGAAGAAATATAAGAAAATTCACTTTCGCAAATAGTGGTAGACGGTTGGAACAAGTTAAGTGAGAAGGTGGTGGAGGCCAAGACCGTCAGTAGTTTCAAAGCGTTATATGACAGAGTGCTGGGAAGACGGGACACCACGAGCGTAGCTCTCATCCTGTAACTACACTTAGGTAATTACACTTAGGTAATTACAAAGGCGCGACCAAACCCTCACTTCCAGGCTGCCTCTAATTTATCCAAATCACTGCGAAATGGTGTATGTACTATGTACCCCAACACCTTCCTGACACTTGCAAAAAAGTTGCCTTCACTCCAGCACTAACACAGGGAACTATATTCTTCCTCCTTCCAGGAGATCAACAAAGTACAACCATCTCCAACGACCATTGTGGCTAAAGTGAGGTCACGACGTCTGACTAGCATCACGTCATGTCACCAACGTATCGACATCTCATTTCATGTTGCTTATTTAAAAGCTCATCCTCTGTTCATATTCTTAACAATATCGTGTCCCGGGCATGCGCTCCGTGTTTTTGCGTGAACTAGTCCTGGCGGTGTGGGCGAGCGCTCGGTGACACTGAATGTGTATACTCGTTTCAGTTTTCTCACCTTAATTCTCGGGCTACGTCGTTCGTTTTGGTATCATTGTGTTGCCAATAGAATTCCCTACAGGTGTATATGCATATAAGGTCCAAAAGCCAAGCGTGACTCCCCACAGCAAAGCCTAAAGTCAGCAAAAGTTACCCGTGAGCACACACAATCAGTCAAGGGTGTATACTCGTTTCAGTTTTTTCACCTTAATTCTCGTGTTACGTGGTTCGTTTTGGTATCATTGTGTTTGCAATTAAATTCCCTGCAGGTGTTGTATATGCATATATTGTCTAAAAGCCAAGTTTGACTCCCTTTAGCAAAGCCTAAAGTTTCCCCGTGAACGAGCAATAATTTGCACATCGCAGCCAAGTGTGTATACTCGTTCAGTTTGATAACATCAATTTTTGTGTTACATCTTTCATTTTTGGTATCAAATTGTTTGCAATAAAAAGGCGTGTATTTTAAAACTAATCTCATAATAATAGAGCAATAAATAGAATTTTAACAAGTATTTTAATTTTGGATGCTCATCATCATAAAATTATTTATATCTTTCCAGTGTTCTGACATAAATTTTTGTGTTACATCTTTCATTTTGGCATCAAATTGTTTGCAATCTAAAGGCACACATTTTAAAACTAGTCCCATAATAATAGCACAATAAATAGAATTTTAACAAATATTTTAAAATTTTGACCAAAATTGTATTTATAATCTTTAAAGTGTTCTGACATCAAGTTTTGTGTTACATCTTTCATTTTGATATCAAATTGTGCACACTCTAAAGGCGCTCATTTTGAAACTTTCCCCAAGTCGATTGGATAAAAAATGAATTTTATAAAAGTATATTTTGTATTGGATGCGAGCACAGTCCACGGCTAGGACTCGAGAGAAAAAAGTGGACGTGAGCGGTGTCCAAAGTGGGCGATGGTGTTAAATTATTCGCTGATGTTTATTATATATTTTCTTTTTCTAAGCTCTTAACCCTTAAACTGCGTATGGCATATATATATACGCCCTGAGTAATATGTCTCACCGTGTGCATTGTGTATATGTACGACATTGAGTGCCGGACATGATTGAAATGGTCTGCGGCTAGACAGGATTCACATCAGCTTCCTCAGGGCTCTTGCAAACAGACACCATGTTTAAAAAAATCATGGGCAACATTCTCCGGTGTGAGAGACACAGTACAGTACTGTGGGAGCAACCAAGGCTGGTGCATGCAGCATGCGCTAACAGCATTGCTGTTCAGCTTGTGACCACAGCATCACCTAAAAATGTCAAAATAAATATGTAACTGCTATTATTTAGTGATGGCAGTATTACAGATGACCCCTGACTGTGATAAAAATGACCAGGATTGTGATAATAGCAGGATAGTTCTGATAATTAGCACTGTGTGGGAGGAGTTATGCTGAGGGAGGGAGGGAGGTAGCATCGTTTACTGATTGTGTGGCCACCTGTTATTGTCTGCATTCACCATACCAGCTCAGTGGTTCTCTATGGTGAACACAAATGTAGATACTTATATATAATGTGTGTATTAGTGTAATAACAGCAAAAGGATTATTGGGAGGAGCCATTTGGGTGACAGAGGTGGCATCGTCTGCATGACTTGTCTAGCTGTGTAGAGGGTGGCCACTATGCTCATTGGGCACCCATGTGCCCAATGAACATAGTGGCATAGTTATCAGGAACACATGATTATCACGTGTTCCGGATAATGGTACTTTTTCACCTAAGAGTCCAAAAGTGACCATTTCCAACTATTTTTATACTACAAACAACATAATTTGAATTGCCTTGCCACATATAATTATTAAATATTCAACTAGAAACCTCAACTTATCTTGTTGGTGTTTGTCTTCTTGATTTATGCCACACATCTTGACGTTAAGAATTCTTAACAATTTACGTAACCTATACTAACCTATACTAACACTTATACTAATACTAAAATTAACACTTAAAATTACTGTACAGTTCATTAAGGAAAGTTAGTTTTAACTGCTAGCTGCTGAAGCCTCACTTGTTGAAGGCGCTTGGCTTGCCTGTGACGCCTCACTTGTTGAAAGCGCTTGCTTGCGCCTCACTTGTTGAAGGTTGCGGCGCTTGGCTTGTCTGTGGCACCTCACTTGTTGAAGGCATTTATTTGACTTGCCTGTGACGCCTCATTGGTTGAGGTGTATAACACGTAACTTGTCTTTAATTGCTAGGACAACCTTCTTCCTCTTAACACTTCCAGAACGATTGATGCTGCTACCAGACATAGTATTGGCCAAAAATGTTCAAAGTTACTATGAAAATAAAAAAGTTATTTAAAAGAATATTTCACTAATGGCACAGCACTCTGGTTTAACACGAGGGATGGGAACACATGGGTTGACCAGTGTTGAAAAAATGAAGTAAGTGCTAGTAATTACATAATTACTAGCACTTCATTTTTTTGGCTGTGATGAATTGTTCTAAAATTAATGGTAATTCCTGTACCCAGGTGGTCCCTCCCAACGCTCCCCTCCCACCCTCTTGACACCACCCACCCACCCCACCCCCTCCTCCACCATGCGTCTCGAGCCACAGGCAGGCGGGATTAATACGGTACGGCCCGCCCCATGACTTTCATATCCAGACAATTCAATGATTATCCGGCTGACTGTCCAGATAGTGTAACATCGGCAGCAAGTTAACCGGCTCCAATTTTTTATCTGGCTAAACTAGCTTTTATCCGGCTCCCATGGCCATTTTGGCCGGATATTGAGAACTTTATCCGGTCACGATTTTGGCCGTATAAGGGCGTTTTCCGGATGCTCGAATCCCGGATAATCGCTTGGTTACAGTACTTATATATAATGTGTGTATATAGTGTAATAACACTACAAACAGTATTGTTGGGGAAGAAATTTTTAGTGCATCTGACCTTGAATGAGTGAGGGAGGCAGCCACCAGCTGACTGTGTGTATAGCGACGTCTCTTAGTGTCTGAACTAAATATATCAGTTTAGTTGTACAGTAGTGGTGAGCAAAACATGTAGATACTTATATATAATGTCTGTATATTGTGAATAAAATAAAAAACAGTATGGTGGGAGGAGAATGTGGGTGAGTGAGATGTTGTTGATGGAGGAAGTGGCAGCGAGTCGCTGACTGGCGTGTGGCAGTCACTCCTCGTTGCTTTTTGACTCATAATACCAACTTAGAGGATCGTTATAGTGAACAAAATATGCAGATACTTAAATATAACCTATGTATTGAGTTTAATAACAGCAAAACTTTGTTTGTTTTATGACCATAATAATTGAATCACTAATATGCACACCATTCTTTTGAGTATAGCAATGATTTACCCCTTTTATTATATAAATCTATCACACTACACACTATTGAATAATATTACTGCAAAAAAACTAAGAAAAAATCAAGGACATTAAAATAATTAGGTAATAATATCTTTGTGGCAACTCCTACCTGACAGCTTGGGTGACACTGACTGCCTCTGATGACCGCTCTGTCAATACTCGCATTTTGCCAGACTTCCTCGGTTTATTGTGGCCAAAATGTGTCGCCTACGATTTTTTGTTTTTCCCGTGCTCAGGGAACAAAAATCTACATTTTTAGAAGACAAAAAAAAAATATTTTGCACACGGGTGTAAATGTCCTTGGGACCCCTTAGCAGCTTAAGGGTTAATCTCAGGTCCGGAAAGCAGAATAACCCTCCCTGGGTAGACTCGTTCCACCCAGGCTACATGGGGGGGGGGGGGTCATAACACAGTATGAAGTCTCTTGGCGGTGTTTTTGCCATTTCCTTTCCATACGTAGGTATTCTTAGGTCTTGGATTGTGTTATGTTGGTTTTTCTTTCTTGGCTCTTTCAAAACAGGCATCTTATGCTGAATACTATCGCCTCGCATCATGCGGTGTTGGTGGAGACGCTCTAGCTTGCGTTCGGGGTGGATGTCACTTAGGCTCCATTTCGCAAGCTTTCTCGTGTCTTTTTCCATCTCCAGACTGCTCATGCACCGCCTGAGCTGTTCTGGTCTTTGAACTGGGTGCCTTCCTTTCTCCTAGGTTTGTGGTGGCCCCTTCGGTCCAAAGTTGTTTCCAGAAAGCTTTCTCGTTGGCTTTGGCTTCGGGGGGGTTGGGTCGGGGAGCTTCATGCTCTCCTTCAGCACAGAGGCTTTTGTTATTTTGGTTCGGGTGGACGTTTTGTTCATTTGCAGTGGTCTCCTCCTTTTCTGGCGAAGAACGAGATGGCGGGTTTTGGAGGGGTCCGTGGGTTATTGATTCTTGGTTAGTCAGGCCGTGGGGGGCATCATGTGTTGCCTAGTTGTGGCTTTATGCTGTTTTCTGTGCACCTTGGCTTCTGTGTCCGGGGGCATGGTTTACCCCCGGTTTCTCTGGTTCCCTGTTACAGGGCTCAGGGTCCCTCAGGTCGTCCGCAGGGTTGTCAAGTCTAACCAGCCTGTGGTCTACCCTCATGCCCATGATGTTCATAAGTTCGCAGCTTTGGCTGCTGTGTTTGGCAATATGTCTAGGGCGGACATTCAGGCACTGGGGTTTTGGAGATCGCAACAGGGTCCTGGCTGCCTGATAACTTGTTAATGTGCCAGACCCTCGGCAGTCTTGTCGCCTTGGGTTGGCGGTTGCAGCCAGTTGTCTCGTCTTCGTTATTAGTTGTGCGATGCAGCTGCCTCCCCAGGGAAGTCCCTTATAATTTCTCTTTGGGTAGTTAGTTCCATGGAGTTGACGGGGCTTCCCCATAGAAAATTAGTATTGAATGTAATGAAATGCCATTTTCTGGATAGTGCCCCAGAAGATGGGGCACTACCCAGGTGGCTGGGACCCCCATCTCCCCTCCCTTGGGGTCGGTGTGAACGAGTGGCAAGCGGTGATGGCATGTTGCTTGTTTGTTTGTTTTTCTTGGGAGAGGGGGGGTGGGTAAAGGGGTTTCTAGCCTTTGTTCAGTCTTAGGTTGCAATATTTGTACCAGGAGGGGGTCTGTTTTGCAGCGCCTATCTTTCTTATTGCTCATCCCCAATCGATGTTAGACGTGAATACTTTCATGCATGTAAGTTTCATAGGCCATTAGTTCCTTTGCCTTTCTGAGTGGACCATGTTCTGGCTAGTGGTCCCCGGTAGGCATGACAACTCCATATGACTGAAGTAGCCCCGTATTAATATTAACTAATATTGGTCCAATAGCTTTGAGAAGCCTTGGGGGCTCTACCCAGAAAATGGTGTTTCATTACATTCAGCACTGGTTTTTAAAGTGATACATAATGATGAAAGGCATAGCCTACATTATTTTGGATTCTGTAAATTTAGAGGTAACAATAATAACAATACAGTATTTGCTATTCACAAAACAGCAAAACAGATTGTCTTGCTTAGGATGAGAAATGTGAGAGAATTATATTAGATAAGGTATTTCTTTTTTTTAAATTGGTTAAGAGAAGTACAACAATTTGATTTTACAGCTGCAACAAAGATTCAGTTATCTCTGACTGCTCCGGACTTCTCACAACATCGTGTAGAGGACGTATTTAAGCTATTGGGGCCAGTGGCTGTTTTTTCTGCGAAGCACCAATGGTCAGCACCGCGGCCCATCTCGATAACGCGAACTGTCACTCAAGGTTTTGGCTTTTCAGTGAGAGGGGATGCCCCTGTGGTAATAGCTGGTGTTGACAGAGGAAGCCTGGCTGAGGTAAGACCCATGAATATTGTCGAGTTGTTCTCAGTGCCCTCATTTTATATCTGACTAAATCATAAATGATTTCGAATACTGTAAGTAGCTGCAAATGGAGCAAGTTTGACACTTAATGTCGTGCACAAGATATTGGGATAAATATCTTGTGCATGTTATTTGCACCAATACAGTATCTAATATTGCATTAGAAAAAAGACGTTTGGGTTCAATTTATTGTAATTATTTTACATGATGAAAATATTTTCATTGGGAGAACTGATTTTAGAATCCTAATTGCATTTTAGGGCCAAGCCTTTAAATATTATACAATACCTGAATTTACCTGAGGGCCACTATCTCTCTAGTGGCTTCAACAAGGGCAGGAAGCTGTCGACTTGTCAGAGGTTTCCCCACATTTGTCCTGATGATTTTATCGAGCTGGAGTTTAAAATTCAGCAGCGTTTTGGCATTTTGGCATTGGCATAGGTGGCAACATCTGCATTTACATACAGATGTTGCCACCTTCCTCACCAAAATGGCTTCTCCCAACACTCCTTTTGCTGTTAATACACTATATATACATGTTATATACAAGTATCTACATTTGTGTTCACCATAACGAACCACTAAGTTGATACGCTGAGTGGCAGTGGCACAGGCAGCCCGGCACTGGCTGCCACTCTCTCTCCCCCTCCTCACGCAACTCCCCAACATTCTCCTCCCACCATACTGTTTTTGCTTTTATTCACTATATACAGACATTATATATAAGTACCTACATGTTTTGTTCACCATAGTGAACCACTAAGCTGGTATAGTGAGTCCAGACAGTAAAAGGTTGTTACACACAGTCAGCAGACAACACTATCTCCCTCCCCACCAAGATTACTCCACCCACTACAGTGCTAATTATCACAACAATCCTGCTGTTATCAGAATCCTGGTCATTTTTATCACAGTCAGGGGTCTTCTGTAATAATATCATTGCTAAATAATAGCATGTACTTATGTATTTTGACATTTTTAGGTGATGCTGTGGTCACAAGCTGAACAGCAGGGCTGTGAGCTCATGCTGTAGCGCTAGCCTTGGTGGCTCACTCTGTACTGAAGCCCTCACACCCGGGAATGTTGCCCACAATTTTTTTTTATAAATGGCGTCTATTTACAAGAACCCTTTACAAGATGGTGAGGTGAACCCCGTGTATCCGTTGGCCGTTTAAATCTTGCATAGTACTCTAACATGTCATATGACGTGTCACAGTAGTTTAAGGGTTAAACCGAGTAATAGTAGGTAATTTTGTTTGAATTAGAAAATCACAGGTAGCACTTAACATCTGATTGTATGAAGTGGTCGGGTTCTGCTATGGATGGTTTGCTTTTTTGTGTGATGATGCTGATTTTGTGTGATACTGCAGAATATTGATATGGCAAATGAAGGGGGAAGTTTATCAGTCATAAATCATCATCTCCTATATTGCTGTCTTATTTCTTCACAGCTGATGTCTTCCCACCAAATAAAAATGAGTAATTAGGTAATAATGACAATAATATATTGAATATTGAAAGAGTAACTATTTTATATACTATACTATTCAACAGTATGTATATTGTATCTTTTTATATCTTTTGCAATAATATAATGTCAGTGTACTGAGACTTGCCTATATCCTACAGAGGGCTGGTGTAAATGAGGGCGATTTAGTGGTTTGCATTGGTAATCGTGATGTGAAGTGGATGCCACACGATGAGGTTGTTGGCCTCATTCGTGATGCAGGAAACATGCTCAGCTTAACACTTGTTACTCCTTGTGACAAGACTTACTACAAGTTACCAAAAGTATGTTCCTTTTAGCCTTTTATGTATATGAAGATTATTTTTGAAATGTGCTTTTTGACTTCTATATATTAATTCTTAATACCATGGTGGTTACAGTATACAAAAATTTTTTCTCTGAAACTTTGATGGATGAAGTGAACTGATTCTGCATAGATGCACTTTGAAATCTTGATATTATGTGGGGAGCCCCGTTGGCCTCCTGAAGCTTATCACACTAATTCACTGCCGTACTACTTGGTGTCATCAGTCGCGGAGTTCTATTGGCCTACTGGGGATTGTGAGCCAGAACCTGGTCCCCCTAGAGGTGCAATAGAGGTGCAAGGAGCCTATGAGTAAGGTGCCAATGAACAATTTACATTTAATGTGTATCATCTTTGCCATTATCCAAGGGAAGGCACCCAGAAAGAAAGGCAAATCAAAACAAACTACTGCATAGTTAAAACTAAACCTCGGCCTCGAAGAGAGAATACGTAGGAACTGTGATGAGGATTCGAACCTATGTGCTGGGTGTTCCCAGGCACATGCTCTAGAGAGTCTAGACGACTAGACCATGACATGCTCAAAAGGATTGCAACCTGGGGTATTACTGTACCCATGAGGTATCTTTGAGGCTTCTACTGAAGCCGAACCAAGGTTTCACACATTCCACCCATTCACTCTGGCTCTGTACTCACCTAATTGTACTCACCTAATTGTGCTTGCGGGGGTTGAGCTTTGGCTCTTTGGTCCCGCCTCTCAACTGTCAATCAACTGGTGTACAGATTCCTGAGCCTACTGGGCTCTATCATACCTACATTTGAAACTGTGTATGGAGTCAGCCTCCACCACATCACTTCCTAGTGCATTCCATTTATTAACTACTCTGACACTGAAAAAATTCTTTCTAACGTCTCTGTGGCTCATCTGGGTACTAAGTTTCCACCTGTGTCCCCTTGTTCGTGTCCCACCCGTGCTGAAGAGTTTGTCTTTGTCCACCCTGTCAATTCCCCTGAGAATTTTGTAGGTGGTTATCATGTCTCCCCTTACTCTTCTGTTTTCCAGGGATGTGAGGTTCAGCTCCTTTAGCCTTTCCTCGTAGCTCAATCCTCTCAGTTCCGGGACGAGCCTGGTGGCATACCGCTGAATCTTCTCTAACTTTGTCTTGTGTTTAACTAGGTATGTGTTCTACCTCTGATGCTCCTCTTTCAAGACAAAGAGTAATCACACTAACCTGACTGCATTAATGAGAAAATCTGTAGGAGCCGTGATGAGGATTCGAACCTATGTGTTGGGGTGTTCCCAGGTGCACGCTCTAGATGACTGCCTCAAAATTGCCAAAAGAACTCCCCCACAATGAAAACAAAATTTTGTGAAACTAGTATTCCGCTAGTTTGCTTCCACCTTCCCCCCACGCCTGGGGAAAAGGAGCCAGCCAACCTGGGTCAGCCGGGCCGCTCAAAGTTCAGTCCTATACTGATGTTGTGCCTAGCGGTCATGTCGCTCTGGCTCAAGTTTCCCATTTTCTTTGCTGTTTTTAGCCCTTGTGGCAGTGTTTCTACACAGAGGGGGGTGGGTGTGTGTGTGTAATTACCTAAGTGTAGTTACAGGATGAGAGCTACGCTCGTGGTGTCCCGTCTTCCCAGCACTCTGTCATATAACGCTTTGAAACTACTGACGGTCTTGGCCTCCACCACCTTCTCACCTAACTTGTTCCAACCGTCTACTACTCTGTTTGCGAAAGTGAATTTTCTTATTTCTTTGGCATCTGTGTTTAGCTAGTTTATATCTATGACCTCTTGTTCTTAAAGTTCCAGGTCTCAGGAAATCTTCCCTATTGATTTTATCAATTCCTGTTACTATTTTGTATGTAGTGATCATATCACTTCTTTTTCTTCTGTCTTCTAGTTTTGGCATATTTAATGCCTCTAACCTCTCTTCGTAGCTCTTGCCCTTCAGTTCTGGGAGCCACTTAGTAGCATGTCTTTGCACCTTTTCCAGTATATTGATGTGCTTCTTAAGATATGGGCACCACATAACCGCTGCATATTCTAGCTTTGGCCTAACAAAAGCCGTGAACAATTTCTTTAGTATATTGCCATCCATGTATTTAAAAGCAATTCTGAAGTTAGAAAGTGTAGCATAGGCTCCTCGCACAATATTCTTTATGTGGTCCTCAGGTGATAGTTTTCTATCTAGAACCACCCCGGAGCCGGTCGGCTGAGCAGACAGCACGCTGGACTTGTGAATCTGTGGTCCCGAGTTCAGTCCCGGGCGCCGGCGAGAAACAATGGGCAGAGTTTCTTTCACCCTATGCCCCTGTTACCTAGCAGTAAAATAGGTACCTGGGTGTTAGTCAGCTGTCACGGGCTGCTTCCTGGGGGTGGAGGCCTGGTCGAGGACCGGGCCGCGGGGACACTAAAAAGCCCCGAAATCATCTCAAGATAAGATAACCCCTAGATCTTTCTTTATCAGAATTCTTTAAAGATTTCTCACATAATATATAGGTTGTGTGGGGTCTATGTTCTCCTATTCCACATTCCATAACATGGCATTTATTAACATTAAATTCCATTTGCCAAGTGGTGCTCCATATACTTATTTTGTCCAGGTCATCTTGAAGGGCATGACAATCATCTAAGTTTCTTATCCTTCCTATTATCTTAGCATCATCAGCAAACATGTTCATATAATTCTGTATACCAACTGGTAGATCATTTATGTAGACAATAAACATCACTGGTGCAAGAACTGAACCCTGTGGTATGCCACTTGTGACATTTCTCCATTCCGATACATTGCCTCTGATTACTGCCCTCATTTTTCTATCAGTCAGAAGATTTTTCATCCATGTTAGAAGCTTACCTGTCACCCCTCCAATATTTTCCAGTTTCCAGAACAACCTCTTATGTGGAACTGTCAAAAGTCTCTTTTAGGTCTAGATAGATGCAGTCAACCCAACCATCTCTTTCCTGTAATATATCTATTAAGTAAGTGTGTAGTGTCTTAGGCAATTGGATTTTTCCTGGAGCCTGCTGCAGTGTGACTCTTGCCTCTCTTTATGAATGCCCCTCTTTATGACCCTTTCGGGTTAACAGCCCAATTTCTTTGTGAAATGTGAATCGGGTTACTGTAACGACCCTTTAAACCCCCCCCCCTCCCCCCCTCACTCTTAGGCCAACCAAAACTCTGACTTAGCTCTGCCCCCCTAGGCTTCTTGGACATAGGCCTGTCCTGAAAGTTATGTTTTACTCCCATAGAATCATGAACTGATCCCACGCTACACAGGAAACCACAGCCGTATATGGCTCCCAGCTCCCTCACTCGAAACTTGAGAATTACGGTAATTCGTCACTGGTCTAAACCTGTCAAATGGTTAGTGGCGAAGGCAGGAGGAGAGGGGAAACGGATTGGAAAGGACTGGGAGACAAATGATTTGGAGGGATTGGAAACATAAGGATTGGGGGAACAAGTGACTTGACCATCTGCCTAAGGGGTAATTTGACTCTGGTTATGATGGGAACCGGCCAGCAGGGACGGGGAAAAGACCAGAGGGTCGGACTGACACATGGGAGGGATGAACAAGGGAGGGGAGGCAAGCGAGGGGAAGGGGGAAGGAGCTAATGGTCTGCACATACCATTACATTACGAACTTTGCCTCGGGTAATATAGTTTGTCGATAAGAGTATGACCGACCTAGCGAGTGGCAGTACGGCGACTGTGCCTCAGTTTACCAGTGCCTCCCACCTAGTGACAATCGTGCCTGAATGCTTTGTAAAGAATTTCAGTGTTTTTTGGATTTTTAGGTATTTGAACATAAAAGTAATTATTGTATTATATATCTTGCCATGGATCCCAAGAAAGTCAGTGGTAAGGTTCAACCAAAGGAAATAGTTGAATAGAGGATGTCCCATCCTCATTAAGAAAATGTGTGAAGTATGGGAAAGAACTGCAAAGTTTTGTTGAAAAAACTCGCCCAGATAAAGCTGTAACAGGCCATTACATTGACCTTTAAAATGACAGTGATGTCTCACTACAGATGAGTGTTCAAATGTAAGGAAAAACAAGTGTCTATAGACAGATTCTTAGTAAGACATGCAAGCAGTGAGCCACAACCAAGTCCTGGTGGTACTCCTGCAAAACGTAGAAGAGAGAAATCATCACTGCCTGATGTTATAATGGAAGGGGACTCTCCTTCCAAACACTAACACCTCTCCTCCCCCCCCCCCCCTCCTCACCGTCTTCCATAAGCCAACAAGAGTTATCAATAAAGGTAAGCAATAACTTGTACAGAGCACCACTTGGTTTCCGAACCCCTTGGGGACGAGACCCGTCGGTTAACATGTAAGTTCGTATACGAGAAATAGAGGGGAAAAATAAACTAGAAATGTAAAAAGAAATTTTTCCGAAAAATTTATGAAAAAAACTCTAGGGGAAAAAATCGTCAGGTTCATGGCGTAAATGCGACCGTGTTTTGTTTGTACTCATCAATAAGTGAAGTCCTGATCCGCTTTATAAAAGTCCTTAATTGTTCCTAACTGATTATTAAGACGTCTGGCAAACATCCTCTGGATGTTTCCTGCCAGCCTGCAGGCACATCCTGCCTAAAATATACGATGATGTACTGTACATTTAAGAAACAAATCTGGGTCACAGGTCTGTGGAGTGTGGCTAGGCTTACGGAGTCAGCCGGTCCCTCCCCCACCACCAACACACCTCCCCCTCTCCCCCCACCACCGACACACCTCCCCCTCTCCCCCCACCACCGACACACCTCCCCCTCTCCCCCCACCACCGACACACCTCCCCCTCTCCCCCCACCACCGACACACCTCCCCCTCTCCCCCCACCACCGACACACCTCCCCCTCTCCCCCCACCACCGACACACCACCCCCACCCCCCACCCCAAACCCATACACACACACACACACACACTCTCAAAGGTCACGTGGTTCACAGTTCACTTCAACACCCATATATCGCTTCCTGCCTGCCTGCCTCCTTCCCAGCCTGCCTCCTTCCCAGCCTGCCTCCTTCCCAGCCTGCCTCCTTCCCAGCCTGCCTCCTTCCCAGCCTGCCTCCTTCCCACCTTGGAGAGAATGCAGGCCTGCCTCCTTCCCAGCCTGCCAGCCTGCCTCCCTCCCAGCCTGCCTCCTTCCCAGCCTGCCAGCCTGCCTCCTTCCCAGCCTGCCAGCCTGCCTCCTTCCCAGCCTGCCAGCCTGCCTCCTTCCCAGCCTGCCAGCCTGCCTCCTTCCCAGCCTGCCAGCCTGCCTCCTTCCCAGCCTGCCAGCCTGCCTCCTTCCCAGCCTGCCAGCCTGCTTCCTTCCCAGCCTGCCTGCCTGCCTCCTTCCCAGCCTGCCAGCCTGCTTCCTTCCCAGCCTGCCTCCTTCCCAGCCTGCCTCCTTCCCAGCCTGCCAGCCTGCCTCCTTCCCAGCCTGCCAGCCAGCCTGCCTGCCAGCCTGCTTCCTTTCCAGCCAGCCTGCCTCCCCCCCTGCCATCATGCTAACGGGTAGTGTGTGTTAGGCTTATCTTCGGGAATGAGCCGGTCTCACCCCCACCACCAACAAACCACCCGCCCCCCCTACATCCCATCTCTCAAGGTCACGCGGTTCAACCGCGTGACTACCACTCACTCCCTGCCTGCAAGCTAGCCTGCCTGCCTTCCTGCCTGTCTGCCTGCCTGTGCCTGCCTGCCTGCCTGTGCCTGCCAGCCTGCCTTTCCCTCCCTAATTCTCACTACTTCCATCCCTTCCTGCCTACCTCCTAGCATCTCTCCCTACCTCCCCCTCCCTCTTAGCATCTCTCCCTACCTCCTAACATCTCTCCATACCTCCCCCTCCCTCCTAGCATCTCTCTCCCCCCCTCTCTCACTGATTCTCCCCCCCCCTCATTCATACTGCCTCCCACCTCAGCTCCATCGTCCATCCACCCACCAGTCAGCCATCACTGACGCAATGCGTGCATTTGGAGCCAACATGGTGCACAGATGTTTCTTGATTGTGCAGATATGTAAAACAAAAGCACAGAATGAACATTCCAGCCTTATGGCAATTCAAAATAATAGGAATAATAGGCCGTGAATCTGTGAAGTCACAGCGGGCAAACTGGACCATCGCCCACCCACCACAACAAGCCGGCGTGACGCTTGGCGGACCCCTTCCTACCCGAACTTTGTTCGGGTAGCATGACTCCCCAACCCCAATCGGGAAACTGGAAGTTTCGGATAACTAAAGTTCGGAAACCAAGTGGTGCTCTGTACATACTTTAGTACTAAAGATTTGGGTGAATTAGGTATAAAATTTATTTTGAAGTTAATATTTTTGAGTGTGTGGAATAGATTAATTAAATTTTCTTTATTTATGTGAAAATTTGCTTCGGTTTACGAATTTTCAGATTACAAACAGTCTATGGGAACGGATTAAATTCGTAAGCTGAGGTACCACTGTACCTTCTACCATCTGCATGATGAAGAAACATTAGATCACTTAATCTTCCATTATTTTATTCGACTTGTTATCAGCAATGTGACATCTTCAGGAAAAATAAAAAAAAACTGAGCTCTATGTCCGACTTCATATGACGTTTTGCGCAGCTTAACTACTGTGGTGTTCCAAGTATATTGTGAAATTCCCCCTGTATGCATGAAATCAAGTGTTCCCCAAAAATTCTTTTTTCTTTGTAAAATGATAAATTCCCTTCCCTGAACATGTCTGTGTAAAAATAAATACCAAATTCCACTTACTTTGGCTGTGGGGACGTGGACAAGGTGTGCTGTGATGTCATCAGGGGCTGGTCGCCTGTGCGTGACATGCCCAGACACGGTCACGTGGGCCATTCACGCATTGGGTGTTGCGACAAATATATTTTCAATTATTTGTTCTGTGTTTCCAAAGCGTTTTTTTATTTTTTTTATCATATATGATGCATATTTGTGTCCTTTGCAATGTGTATACAGTAGAACGTTCATAATGCTCCATGGAACTGTGATAAGTGTTGGTAATGTGTCCACAATAAATGTTTGTCACAATATTACTTGTTAAAAATTCACTAAAATTACAATATGTACAGTTTTACACACTATTTACACAGTAACACACTGTATTACACACTCTTGATTATTATCTTGATATTATTATCTTGATTCAAAAGGTGACACCCCTAGGGTCAACACTTGCAGCAGAGGAGCTCCGGCATATTTCAACAATCCTAAGTATTGTAGTACAGGTTGATGGTAGTGAGTGGTGTCCCAGAGAACATAAAGGTATAGTGCTCTTGAAAAATAGGTGAGATAACAGGAAAGTGCTAAGGGAAGTGAAAAATCGGATGAGAAAAAGTTGCCCTAGTGTTTACAGTGCAGAGAAGAACATTCAAGATGGCCACTGGGAAGGGGAAAAACAAAACAGAGCTTGATTTTGAGGGATTCAATGAAGAAAGCATTGAGATAACCAGTCTATACAACAAGTTGGTAAATTTAGATACTATAGTGAACTCTCATGTAGAAATAATTAGTAAATTGAAAGAAAGTAATGACCATTTGAATAGCAAAGTTTTATGTCTTGAGGGTTTAGTGAAAGACTTGCGCAAGGATAAGAATCAATTGGAAACAAATTGCAAAGCCATGGAAGAAGAAAATAAACTCTTAAAAATAGCTTTGGAAGAAGTTAAAGTAAATTTAAACATAAATGACTACAATAGGTTAGGCAAGGAAATTCAACAGGAGAAACAGCTTTTGTCAGCACAGATGGAGGAAGTTACACAGGGAATAGAACAGTGCAAGAAAGATATGCAACTCACTTATGCACAAGTGGTCAAGGAGAAGGAAAAAATAGAAGAAGCAGTAAAGGAAGTCAAACACTGCAGCAACCAAGATAAAACAAACATTAGGCTAGAAGTGAGGAAAGAATTGGCATCTAACCCGAAGTTGGTGCAAAACACAGTTGATCGGAGTAAGTCCTGATCATTTTTGGCTGCAAAGAAAAGGCAATAACATCTAGGTCAGAAAAAGCTGTAGAAGCTAAAGTAGTAGATAAAATTGTTGGCCTCGTGGAAGGTCTTACAACCATTGAGAATGTGTGCGACTACAGGAGAATAGGCAGGTACGTAAAAGGGAAAGATCGACCTTTGAGGATCACCCTAAACGGTGCCAAACAGATGGAAGAAGTACTAAGGAATGCTAGAAAATTGCAAAGTGATGAGGATGGGAAAGGGTGGTCGTTAAGACGAGATCTTTCAAAAGAAGATAGAGAAGCTGAAACTGAACCTCGCCGAGGCAAAACATTTAAATGAGAGCAGGAATGAAGAAGAAATAAATTCTTTTTTCTTCAAAGTGATAGGGGTAGGCAAACCAGTAAAGTGGTACATAAAGGCAAACCAACAAAATCAATAGAGAGAGGGGGAGTGAAGAATAAGGAGAGGGGGAACAAGTTCCTGAAGATTGCATACACCAACATAGATGGAGTGAGATCGAAGATACTGGAGTTAAGTGATGTAATAGAGCTGCAGACACCAGACATTGTTGCACTCACGGAGACAAAACTTGAAGATGTTATTTTAAATGAGGTCATATTCCCAAGGGGCTACTCAATTTGGAGACGGGACAGAAAAATTAGGAAAGGCAGCGGCGTTGCTGTGCTGGTAAAAGAACACCTAAAGGTGAATGAAATAATGACTGCCAATCCACAAGAAGTTGACATAATAGCACTAGAGATCTGCCATGAGGATGATAAACTAATGATAATAAATGCATATAGTCCACCGCCAAGCAGCACATGGTCAAAGGAGGAGCTAGATAGTAAACGTGAAGGTCTTATAACAATAATGAGAGAGATTATAGCGAGAGCGGATAACGATAGATCACGACTGTTGATAGTCGGTGACTTCAACTTGAAATCCATAGACTGGGAAGCATATGAAGCTAAAACAGAAGATTTTTGGACCTGTAAATTTGTAGACCTCATCCTGGAAACATTCTTGTATCAACATGTTAAACAAGCTACGAGGATGAGGGAAGGGGATGTTCCCTCCATGCTAGATTTGATATTTACCAGGAAGGAGGAAGAGATATTTGACATTCAGTACCTTCCTCCCTTGGGTAAAAGTGACCATGTCTTTTTAGAAATAAAGTATGCAATGCGTTATAAGCTGGAAGAAAATAAGGAGGTTGAAGCAGTTGAAAAACCAGACTTCAGGTGAGGACATTATGGTGACCTTAGAAATTTTTTTAGTGAGTATAATTGGACAGACTTGATGCTAGGCAAGGAAGTGAATGAGATGTATGTAAAGTTTTGTGAAATATATGATAAAAGCACAAAAAAATTTATACCAAAACAGAGATGCAGAACTAGGAAACAGGATTGGTTCAATAGAAATTGCGAGAGGGCTAGAGACCAAAAGACACAAAAATGGAATCAATACAGGAAGAGGCCGAACCCCCAAACATACCAGCGATACAAAGATACGAGAAACAACTACACGGCAGTGAGGAGAGAGGCAGAAAGAAATTTTGAAAAAGGGATTGCAGACAAATGTAAAACAGAACCAGGTCTATTCTATAAATTCATAAACAACAAATTGCAGGTAAAGGTTAATATTCAGAGGTTGGAAATGGGAAATAGATTCATGGAAAATGAAAAGGAAATGTTTGAAACACTAAACGAAAAGTTCCAAAGTGTGTTTGTACACAATGAAATCTTTAGAGAACCAGATACAATAAGAATTCCAGAGAACAACATAGAGCACATAGAGGTGTCTAGAGACGAAGTGGAAAAAATGCTCAAGGAGCTCGGTAAGAACAAAGCAGCTGGCCCAGATGGCGTTTCACCATGGGTTCTGAGAGAATGTGCATCTGAGCTCAGCATTCCACTTCACCTGATCTTTCAGGCATCCCTGTGTACAGGAATCGTAGCAGACGTGTGGAAACAGGCTAACATAGTTCCAATCTACAAAAGTGGCAGCAGGGAAGACCCCCTCAATTATAGACCTGTATCATTGACAAGTGTAATAGTGAAAGTATTGGAAAAACTAATCAAAACTAAATGGGTAGAACACCTAGAGAGAAATGATATAATATCAGACAGACAGTATGGTTTTCGATCTGGAAGATCCTGTGTATCGAAATTACTCAGTTTCTATGATCGAGCCACAGAGATATTACAGGAAAGAGATGGTTGGGTTGACTGCATCTATCTGGACCTAAAAAAGGCTTTCGACAGAGTTCCACATAAGAGGTTGTTCTGGAAACTGGAAAATATTGGAGGGGTGACAGGTAAGCTTCTATCATGGATGAAAAATTTTCTGACTGATAGAAAAATGAGGGCAGTAATCAGAGGCAATGTATCGGAATGGAGAAATGTCACAAGTGGAGTACCACAGGGTTCAGTTCTTGCACCAGTGATGTTTATTGTGCACATAAATGATCTACCAGTTGGTATACAGAATTATATGAACATGTTTGCTGATGATGCTAAGATAATAGGAAGGATAAGAAATTTAGATGAGTGTCATGCCCTTCAAGAAGACCTGGACAAAATAAGTAGATGGATCACCACTTGGCAAATGGAATTTAATGTTAATAAATGTCATGTTATGGAATGTGGAATAGGAGAACATAGACCCCACACAACCTATATATTATGTGAGAAATCTTTAAAGAATTCTGATAAAGAAAGAGATCTAGGGGTGGTTCTAGATAGAAAACTATCACCTGAGGACCACATAAAGAATATTGTGCAAAGAGCCTATGCTATGCTTTCTAACTTCAGAATTGCATTTAAATACATGGATGGCGATATACTAAAAAAATCGTTCATGACTTTTGTTAGGCCAAAGCTAGAATATGCAGCTGTTGTGTGGTGCCCATATCTTAAGAAGCACATCAACAAACTGGAAAAGGTGCAAAGGCATGCTACTAAGTGGCTCCCAGAACTGAAGGGTAAGAGCTACGAGGAGAGGTTAGAAGCATTAAACATGCCAAAACTAGAAGACAGAAGAAAAAGAGGTGATATGATCACTACATACAAAATAGTAACAGGAATTGATAAAATCGTCAGGGAAGATTTCCTGAGACCTGGCACTTCAAGAACAAGAGGTCATAGATTTAAACTAGCTAAACACAGATGCCGAAGAAATATAAGAAAATTCACCTTCGCAAATAGAGTGGTAGACGGTTGGAACAAGTTAAGTGAGAAGGTGGTGGAGGCCAAGACCGTCAGTAGTTTCAAAGCGTTATATGACAAAGTGTGCTGGGAAGACGGGACACCACGAGCGTAGCTCTCATCCTGTAACTACACTTAGGTAATTACACTTAGGTAATTACTCAGTACTTTGGAAGTGAGTAATAATCAATGAAGTAGTCCATGGTACACAGCGTGATTTCACTCTTGTTGCACCAGGTACAGATAGATTTTCGCTTCCTGTTTCGTCGTTCTATGTGCTTGCAAATAACGCACTCACATGCACCCTTGGCTTTAGAACCTGTAAGTTTTATGTACCCAAGTATGTAATGCATAAGGTAGTCTTGAAAAGATCATAGGAAAAGATCAATTTGTAAGGTAATCGTGAAAAGATCGCTTTGTAAGGTCCCCACGCAGGAAGAGATTCAGCCAGCCTCGAAGAGTGTCCGTCAGTCAAGAAGAGATTAAGCTATTCTTGAAAATATCTTATGGAAAACACCACCATGGAAGCCGCTAACACTGTTCATCTATGCTACTTGTATCAGATGCATCATCACTGAACGCAGAAAATGATTCATCTATGTATCATCTATATAAATTGGAGATAACACAGGTTGGGAATGGTGGCGCTCAGATCTACTACTGGATATGCTCACTGTATCGTCCTCATAGGTGCTGTATCACTTACATCTGACCTTTGTGTTAGGTCCTTATTGTGCCTAGCTTCACCAATATTATGACCCTTATGTTCTTCAAACAATAAAGTTTGAATTTTACCGACAGAGCGTTATCTTTCAACACCGCGTTGGACAGGTGTTTGGGAGCCAGAGGCGTGTGTGCCACCCATGGTTGCTCATTCAGTACTAACCCAGCCAGCAGCCCTAGGGCATTCTGGGAATTTTTTCCAAGATGGCTGCCTCTCAGTTGAGGTCCTAAGTGTCCATTTCGTACACAACCAACCTCGTACACATTTAGAATTGGTACCGAAAAATCAGAGTTTTCTCGGTTGGCGCAGTTTCCCGCAGACCGAGAATACTTGGTTGGCACAGTTAAGTAGTTAACTGACACAGGTATAATGAGCTTACAAGTTGTTGTTTTTAGATTCAGCTACTTGAAACAAATATTGTAGTTCCAAGTAGCATAGGCTATGGTGAGCCCCCATAAGTGGAGGCTCTTTGGAGCCATTATCTGTATAGCTTACACGGAGAAATCTAAACATATATATAAGTGTAGGTTCACCTTGCTCTACAATTCGCCTAACCACCTTATCGTAGGGAGCTCAGAAGGATAGGGTGAGGTGATTGTTACCTGACTCTGGCTTCTAGATGTCCACTAGGTCTTGCGTCTTCCCTCTGGAACAATGGAAGACCATCGAACAGCTTTATGCTCAGTCAAATTCATTTGGATGTTGATTACTGGTGCCAACTCCCGAATGAACACAGCCTCAAGCGTACAAAGCTAATGAGTCAAAACCAAATACCAGTCTCCGTGGTGCAGTGGTAAGACACTCCCCTGGCGTTCCGCGAGCGCTTTGTCATGGATTCGTATCCTGGCCAGGGAGGATTTACTGGGCCCAATTCCTTAACTTTAGCCTCTGTTTAACTCAACAGTAAAATAAGTACTTGGTTGTAAAAACGATTCTTCGCGGCCGGGATTGTATTCCAGGGACCTGCCCGAAACGCTACGCGTACTATTGGCTGTACAAGAATGTAACAACTCTTGTATATATAAAAAAAAAAAAAATAATCGCCTGTACGTGTGATTATAGTAGTATCTCGAAATCGTAAGCAAGAATTCAATGAAATCATAAGTAAGATGCTAGGCTATTTCTAACTGAGGATAATCGGCCCCAAAGGGAAGACATTATGGTGTATTACAAAAATACATTTACTCAGGCATATAAGAAGGAAGAAAAGATGATACAAGATATAATTAGCAGAAATTGTGAACCTTGGAGTGAAAATGCAAGGATTTGCTCGATTATTTATTACAACGACCCTCCTATGGCTTCCTTCATTATGAGAAATAACATTTCTGCCTCCTTTTACAAATTGAGGTGTACTAATGTAGTATATCAATACAAATGCAGCTCTGGAGACTGTGCTTTGAAATATATGCTTCATTGGACATACAGTACCACGAATGCAATGAGCAGACATCTTACACTACATTTGCAAGAGGGAGGTATTAAGCAACATCATTCTCAACACCCCAACACCATCCTGAGTCACCAAGACATACTGAAAGATACATCAATAATCTCGCATACTAATAATTGTAAGATTCTTTGCATGCTTGAGGCTGTGTTCATTTGGGTCATTTGGCTGACACCAGTAATCAACGTCCAGATGAATTCAACTTCGAGCATATAGTCGTTCGATGGTCCTCCATTGATTGAGTTGGAAGATGGCAGACCTGGCAGACAACTAGAAGCCGGAGTCGGGCAACAGTTACCTCACTATGGTAACCACTGAATGGCAATTCAGCGCTCCCTATGATTAACCACTGCACCGCGCAAAATAACAAATGCTGTTTGCCTATTACTGTGCCACCCAACAAAAGTATTTTTTATTTTTTCATACACATTTGAAATGAAAGCGCTGTAGGTTTGGTACAAAATGGACTCCTGAGACCTCGGTGAGAGGCAGCCATCTTGGAAAAAAGTTCCCACATCTCCCTAGGGCTGCTGGCAGGATAAGTTCTGAATGAGCAACCAAGGGTGGCACATTAGTTGGTGACGAAACTAGAGCGGTCTCGGGGGAGTCCCCCTTTCCAGCCATAGGAGTAAAGGATGCTGCCCTCAGTCCATTGAAGTAGGTGGTGACTCGTCTGTTTTTCAGGAAGTTCCTGACAAGTCTGAGAAGAATCCAGTTTTGGGTTGGTAAGTCTGCTAGCTTATTCACCAGGACGTTGTGTCATAGACTATCGAAGACCTTGTGCAAATCTCTAGTTGCAATTCGGGCTATCTGTTTTTGTTGGCAGATTGTGGAGGTCGTGTCGTATATGATGCTGTTTGCATGTTAGGTTGAGCGGTGAGATCTAAAGCTGAACTGCTTTTCACTGAAGAGGTTGTTATACTCCACATAGTAGTTGATTCTGTTGGATATTATTTTCTCAAAACATTTTCCTAGTGTGTCGAAGGGAGATCGGGTGGTAATTGCCTGGTTGGTGGGTCTTTTTTTTTTTTTAGGCTTGGAATCATCTTGGTCGATTTAAAGGCGACAGGAATATGGCCCGATGCCAATATTGCATTGAATATATTTAGTATGGAGTGCAGGAGATTATCTGGAAGAAGTTGGATCTGTCTAGCTCCTATCCCCGAGGGGTCTGGAGCGTTGTGCCGGATGCTCTTGATGACCCCTCTCATTTCGACCATTGTTATGGATCTCGTTGGTGGGTGCTCATTTTGTAGTTTAGCGGGGTCAATCACATGGGTTCCAAGGAGGAAGTTGGCATTCTCTGCGGTCCATTCATTGACTCGGTTGAAGCAAATGTTGTTGAAGGCTCTATTATTCGAGACCATAAGCATCTCCCTCCAAACAACACCCATGAGGTCAGCCTGCTCTTGTAAGTCTTCGACTTTGACTTGCTGTACTTCATCATCCTTATCTATGAATGTGTGGTCGAGATGAGGGAAGCGCGGCCTAGACGACCCCATAAGATGTTTGATGTTCTGCCAAAAGATGCTGGGTTTCCTTTTATATTGGTTGGCTTGCCTCGCTAGGTTGCCCCAGATGTGGTTCCTGTGGGCCAGCGTTTGGTCAATGGTTTCTCTTCTGAGAGTTTGCAGGGTTTAAGGCAAATGGATGGCCCAATTGTTGATGGCTGTGGCAGGCTTGTTGGTATTCATGCATTTTACTTCTGACCACTCGTGTAGGTTTATATTGGTAGTACCTCCTGGTGCTGGACATTTAGCATGTGGCCTTGGTAGCTTGCTGGATTCCGTTTTGGATGGAGGTGACAGTTTGGTTGATGGACTGGGTGAGGTGGTTGTCCATTTTGATTACTGGGTCCTCCGCGAGGATGGTTTGTGGGCTCCCATTGGTTCCCATTGTTTCCAGCCTGGGCTTAGGGGGATGGGCCACAAACCTAAAGGGAGCTGTTTGGAGAGTAATGAATACTGGGATTTGGTCTGAGCCCACATTCCTGTTGGGGTCATCCTGCAGTGGAATAAATCACAGTTTCTGTTGGTCAGTACGGTGTCTGGGGTACTCCTTGTGTTACCTACGAAGAAGGTCTTGAAGTAAGTACCTTGGAAGGAGAGGTCCTGGCTCTGCATTAAGGTGAAGAGCTGTCTGCCCTTAAGGTCCGATCCATTGGGTGCATTGAAAAGGGCATGGTGGTGGGCATTCAGATCCCCTGCGATGATGGTCAGATGGTTCCTGTCGAGCTGCCTATCAAGCTGCCTATCAAATTTAGTCTGGGTGGAAGATATGCAGTGCCAACAATTAAGTTCTCAAGGGTAGAGGCAAGTTCCATTACCAGGAAGTGGTCGTCCTCTATGAGAATGGGGCGGAAGGAGAGACCCCTTTTTACTAGGTTTGCCACCCTGTTGGGTAGCCCCCTCTCGAGTTCCATGGTGTTAAACCCCCAAAGAGAGATGTGCTGATCCTGTCGGGCTGCTGTTTCGTAGAGGAGGAGGATGACTGGGTTGCCTGGCTACCTCTAGGGAGAGGAGGAATCTGTTGTTGATGAAGTGCTTGATATTTAATTGCAAGTTTGTGACCCCCATTATGACCGTTGATTTGATTTTTGGGGATGCTGAGAAGGTAGTGCTTGGAGGAGGGATCAACTTCAGAGTGGGGGAAAGAGGGTAGAATTGAGCGTTCAGTCTGAGGGGTGGAATTCACCATATCCTGGTGAGGTTTGCTTGGTCTCGGGCTCGTAGCTTCGTTGCTGTTATCTTCAATGTTTACACTTGTGGAGCTCGAGTCGGCGCTGCTGTCTGAGAATTCAAAGGAGTTGTCCTCTTCGGTCTCCGTCTGAGGATGGGCCTCGTTAGAGAGCCCCAACCCCTTTAGTTGGGACAGAGGGTGAGCTGGAGGCCTATCTGGATGCTGTGGGGTTGGGGAAGGGGTACAAGGGAGGGGGATGAGCTGTTGGTTACCCTGGGTAAGGTTAGCTAGGGGGAAAGGAGGCAGAGCTGTGAGACATGTTTGCTGTGAGGTGAAGAATCTGGGGAAGGTAGGGGTGGGGCGGGGATGGGTGCAGCAGAGGCGGTGGTGGGGTTAAGGGATGGATGATGAGGAGGTTGAGCTCGAGCGGTAGGTTAATTTCCATTGGAGGTTAATATGTCCAGAGTGGTTTGGGAAAGGATTTCAGGGAGGCTATTGTCCTTCCTGAGAGTGTTCCAGAGCTCCAGCAGGTGGACAGGGTTCTTGACAATAGTTTTTGTGAATTCCTGCAGATTTATTCCCATGTCAGACGTGGATTGGGTTTGGGATTGTACCATCAGACGACTCCCTGGCACTAGTTGGTGTTGGTTTAGAATCTGCTCAACCATGCTGTGGTGGGTATGTGGGCCTGCGGGCCGCTCCAAGCAACAGCCTGGTGGATCAAACTCTCACAAGTCAAGTCTGGCCCCGGGCCGGGCTTGGGGAGTAGAAGAACTCCCAGAACCCCATCAACCAGGTATCAACCAGGTATCTGCTGGGGGGCACCTGCAGAATTGGAGGTGGGTTGGGTGGGAGGGGTTCCCGACTTGGATGGGTTGTTGATGTTGCAAGGGTGGGAAGTTGTTAGTCTGGTGGTGGCTGCCTGCCCATGTACAGGAAACCAAAGCTGAAGCCCATGTTTGATTGCCTCTTTCTTTCCTCTCACGCAGGTGGGAGACGGCTATGTGGGGTCCAATGCATTGGGCACATTTAGGGGTCTGACTTGTACAGACTTTGTAACCTCGTTCACCTGCGCAGATGCTGCATTTGGGTGTTCCATTCAGACATGAGTTGGAGTAGTGATCATGTCCAAAGCACTTAAAACATTGCTTGATTTTGTAGAACTTTTGGATTCAGATTTGGTCGAGAAGCGACTTTATGCCAAAGGTGGAAATGACATCAGACCAAGCCTTTGATGCCTGTTTGGCTGTGGCCAGAGTTAGCTTCAAGACTTTGTTGTCCCTCGCTGCATTATTAGTCAGGAGGGCTTGGACTTTTTTCAAGTCTTGGTTCTTGGTCTCTATTTCTGCTATTATCTCATGTTCTTCATGGTACATGAAAATCTCATGGGCTGTATGGCTATAGATCTTGGATTGGTATTCAGTCAATAGGCTGATATCCCCAGATTTTTAAGTTTTCCAGTGAGATGAGAACTGTTCAGTAAGGATGCCATTGGGAACCACCATGCCGGCTCCACTGGGCATGCTGTAGACATTTTTAAAGTCAATATTAGTGGCCCCATAGACCACGTTCAGGTCTTAGTGCACATTTGGTCTGACAAGTCCGTGAATATGACTTTGGTTGCCATGATTCCAAGGGACCAGATAAGTTAAATGTGCAAGTCGAGTCTGTTGGGTTGGTAGTGTCTGGATAGTCTGTGGCTAATGGTTGTTAGCATGTTGGTTGAGGCTACTAACACAGTATCCACTCAATTTAACGGCCTCTTTTATACCGATCTGCCGGTAAAAGGCTTAACAATCCCTGGCTTACAAAGGGAATACTTAAATCTATTAATTACGAAGATAAATTTACCCAAATAAAGAGCAACATTAAACAAACATGGAGAACAATTTCACAAATATTGGGATCAAAGAAGTCTTTAAATAACAAACCGACTCTCCTGTCTAATAACGATGGTCAGCTTTCAGCCTCTGATTCTGCTATTGAGTTCAATAGGTTCTTCTCTTCCATTGGTTCATCCCTTGCTAATGATATTCCATCTTCCAGTACTGACATTAAGGACTATCTGACAGGGAACTATCCCCAGTCTCTGTACCTAAAGCCTATTAATTCCATTGACGTCAATGAGATAATCCTTTCCCTTAAAACCAAGTCTGGTGCCCTTGAGGAGATACCAACTTTAATCTACAAAAAAGCCTCCAGATCTTTAGCCCCTGCTATTGCTTTGCTCTTCAACAAGTCACTTGAACTCCAAACCTTTCCAGATATTCTAAAAAAAGCGAGAGTAACGCCTGTCCACAAATGTGGTGATCTCACAGATGTTAACAACTACAGACCTATATCAATCCTGCCAAACTTGTCAAAAATTTTTGAAAAACTAATCTATAAGCAGCTTTACTCATATCTAGCCAAACTCAATATACTTAGCCCTTGCCAATATGGCTTCAGGCCCAAAAAAAGCACTAACGATGCACTTATTAGTATGCTTAACTCGATTCATACAGCTCTTGATAAAAATGAGTTCCCTGTTGGGTTATTTGTGGACCTGCGTAAAGCTTTCGATACTGTCAACCACCAAAACCTTCTTCTTAAATTACATCATTATGGTGTCAGAGGACACTCCCTACAATACCTCAAATCCTACCTTACTGACAGGCTCCAATGTGTTTCTGTGAATAATACAATTTCTCCCACCCCACCCATCAACATTGGTGTTCCCCAGGGCAGCATACTTGGCCCTCTCCTCTTTCTCATCTACATTAACACTTTCGCTCGGGGATGACGCAGCATTGCGTCATCCGTTTACTGGCGGTAATGCCGGGGATGACGCAGCATTGCGTCATCCAATTTAAAAATTCGCCAAAAATCAGGTTTTTATCCAATTTTTTTGGGACTGGTTTTAAAATGTGCGCCGATGTCTTCCCATTTTCTTTGTTGAGCCTCGTGGCCCTTAGGCGGCTTGGCACACGCCGTGGGCCCATTGTCTTTGCTCCACTGTTGTGACCAATGTCGCCTCCCCTCGCATCTCAAACGTGTGAACATTTCGGCTATTTCCCGTGGCTATATTTCTTACTGCGGCTTTAGAAACTATCTACGCTTACTCCACGATGGATAGTAATCATGAACAAGGCCCTTCCAGGAAGAAAATTGCGAAAGAAAGGCTTGAAAAGGGTGGGAATTTGGAGTGTAGCAGGAAGGCCTCTGAGCACTCACTCACGGCTAACGCGTGGCCCGTCTTCAACTCGTCGGCGGTTGGAGCGTGACCAGGTTTTTTTTTTTATATGCTAATGTTCCTCTAGAGAATTTTATTACGAACCCATTGAGACCAAAATGAAAGACCTAGGACAAAAATTGAGGTGACCAGAGTGAAAATAGTGAAAACATTTTATCCCGTTTGCGCGCTCCCGGGTAACTCGTTCGCACTTTCTCCTGTTTGCTGCGGGTAATTAGCTGGGCTTTTGGAGTTTATATGCATTTAGTGCTGTAGAGAATTTTATTGCGAACACAATGATACCAAATTTAATCTCGTAGAAGGAGAATTGAGGTGACAAAGTTGAAGAGAGTATACACTTTTCGGAATTAACGCGCGCTTCCGTGACACGCTGGGGCCCATATCGCCCTGTCGAGGGGTGGCGCGCGGGGTGAGCGAAAGTGTTAATGACCTTCCAAATGCCTCCCAACACCTCAAACCAATCCTATTTGCTGACGACACAACCTTCATTTACTCCAGTCCTGATCCCCTTGCTCTAAATGCCACAGTAAATACTGAACTAAATAAAGTCCATCTGTGGCTAACTGCCAACAAACTCACCCTTAACATTGACAAAACTTTCTATATTCTGTTTGGCAATAAATCCTCTAATCAAATAAATCTCAAAATAAACAATACCCAAATTTGTAACAAATTAGATGGCAAATTCCTTGGCATTCTCATTGACCACAAGCTGAATTTCCAGGGACACATTCTAAACATATCTAAAAAAGTTTCAAAAACTGTGGGCATTCTTTCTAAGATCAGATATTATGTACCACGCCCTGCCCTGGTGACTCTCTATTACTCCCTTATCTATCCATATCTCAACTATGGTATTTGTGCTTGGGGCTCTACTACCCAAAATCATTTACGTCCTCTAATTACTCAACACAAAGCTGCTATTAGGACAATATCCAATTCTGGCCCCAGACATCACTCGGTACCCCTATTCAAATCCCTGAATATGTTAGACATTAAGTCACTGCACATTCTCTCATGTGTACTATACATATACAAAACGCTAAATTGTAATGCCAATCCTGATCTCAAAAGCTTCATAGAAGGTTGTAACAGAACCCATGAGCACCACACCAGAAATAAATACAGTTTTGATATTCCTAGAGTACGACTTAATCAAACCAGAAATGCTCTACAAATCAAGGGGCCCAGAATGTGGAATGACCTTCCCAACCATGTTAAAGACAGTACCTCTCTCAACCAGTTTAAGATAAAAACTAAACACTACCTAATAAATTCCCTGTAACCTACCTCACTCCTCTATTGTCAACCCATGTCCGTTATTTTCTTTTTTTTTAATCAACACTGTTTGTCAACCTATTGTATTTGTGCTGCTTTTTCAGTCATGTTCCCCCTTTTTTTTTTATCTTTATTTGTATTTGTTCTCAACACTTTTTATTCTTTATGCTCAATTAGTATTAAGTTCTAGATATTAATGTGTTTCTTGCCCGAAACGCATTGCGTAATAGTGGCTTTAGGCATTGTATGTACTAGCTCTATCTATATATCAATCCATTAATGTAACATCACTTGTATGTATATACCTTACCTGAATAAACATCTGAAAAATCTGAATCTGATCTGAATCTAATAACGACCGGTTTGGGAGATCGGTATTTAGAGCCTCATATAACAGTCTGGCAGTCGATATTACCAAAGGTTGGTATTAGGTTTGTTTTGGAATCAGGGGGGTCCTCACATGGCAAGCAGGCCGCCTACTTCTATTGTCCCCTCCCTCACCCTCACTGCACCTCTCCCCCACTCCTGCTTCCCCCCTCCCCCCCGCTTCCTCAAGACCCTTCTGGGAAATGGCTTGGTGGATTGCCAGCCAGACAGTCTGGAGAATCTCCATCTAATACAATAAAGCATTCATGAAACAAGTATTTTATAACTTTTTGTTATCCTAATAATATTACTAAACAAAATCTGTAACCAAAATTATATATAATGATGCACATCCAAAATTTTAAGAAACAAATCTGGTTAACTGGGTCAAGTGTGTTAGGCTTATCAGAGTGAGCAGGTTCTTCACCACTACTGATGCCCCTGCCCCCCCCCCCCCTCCTCATACATCTTATATACACACACTCTCTGCTTCACCTCAACTCAACACCCATCCCTCCTTCCTCTCCTTCCCCTCCTTCCCCTCCTTCCCCTCCCTCCCCTCCCTCCCCTCCCTCCTTCCCCTCCTTCCCCTCCCTCCGTCCCTCCCTCCCGCCCTCCTGCCCTCCCTCCCTCCCGCCCTTCTTCAAATTCTAAAATTCTCGCTCAAGTCAACAGATCATAGGTCCAACTAGGAACGAAAACACACTAGACTTGCTATTCACAAACAATGATGAACTAATCAGAGACATTACAGTCTCTGATACTACATACTCGGACCATAATCTCATTGAAGTGCAAATTAGCATAAATAACGATAGTAGGTCTAAAAGACCCAAAGAGCTAGAAGGAATATTCAGTCAATTCAGTTTCAACAATAAGAGGATCGACTGGGAAAAAATAAATGTAGACCTTGCAACCATTCAATAGGAGACGGTCTTAAGCGACAAAACTCCCACACAGGGAGAGATCAACTGACAGCTGAAGCTTACAAGGTCTGCCTGAAGCACGTGCCTGTGAGGAGGGTCAGAAAGAGGACCAACTCTAGAAAGAGAACGCAGAAGACTGTACAGGAGAAGGAAAAAAATAACGGAAATGCTTTGGAAGACACGACTATCACATGCAAGGAAAATAAACGTAAACAGGGAGATTGAAGAAATAGAACAACGTTGAAGTGATCATACGAGGCTGAGGATATGGAATTGGAACAGAAAGCTATACAAGAGATAAAGAAAAATCCAAAATATTTTTTCACATATGCAAAATCAAAAATCTCGACCAGTATTGGACCTTTAATTACAACTGATGTACGTACACAGAGGACAACAAAGAAATTAGTGAAATTCTAAGAAGCCAGTATGAGGCTATGTTTAGCACACCAATAAACAACATAAAAGTTGATGACCCAGACATCGCCGGTCGGCCGAGCGGACAGCACGCTGGACTTATGATCCTGTGATCGCAGGGTCAATCCCGGGCGCTGGCGAGAAACAATGGACAGAGTTTCTTTCACCCTATGCCCCTGTTACCTAGCAGTAAAATAGGTACCTGGGTGTTAGTCAGCTGTCACGGGCTGCTTCCTGGGGGTGGAGGCCTGGTCGAGGACCGGGCCTGCGGGGACAGGGGAGCCGGTTGGCCGAGTGGACAGCACGCTGGATTTGTGATCCTGTGGTCCTGGGTTCGATCCCAGGTGCCTGCGAGAAACAATGGGCAGTTTTTTTTTCACCCTATGCCCCTGTTACCTAGCAGTAAAATAGGTACCTGGGTGTTAGTCTGCTGTCACGGGCTGCTTCCTGGGGATGGAGGCCTGGTCGAGGACCGGACCGCGGGGACACTAAAAAGCCCCGAAATCATCTCAAGATGACCTCAAGATGACAGCTTCTTTATGAATGACATTCAAGCTGCAGATAATATAACGGATATTAACACGAACTTGGGAGACTTTGACAGAGAAATTAACAATATGCCCATGCATTCAGCTCCTGGGCCTGACTCATGGAATTCAATATTCATAAAGAAATGTAAAGTATCAGTAGCGCGAGCACTCGGCATAATATGGAGAAAGAGCCTAGATACAGGGGGAGATATCAGCAGCACTTAACACTTTGGCATACCCCGCGTGCCACCCCTCAATTTGGGATGGCGCGATATGGGTCCCACCCCGCGATTTGGGTCCCAGGGTTTCACGGGAGCGCGTGTAAATTCTGAAAAGTGTATACTCTCTTCAACTTTGTCACCTTAATTCTTGTCCTACGAGATTAAATTTGGTATCATTGTGTTTGCAATAGAATTCTCTACAGCACTAAATGCATATATAAACTCCAAAAGCCTGGCTAATTACCCGCAGCAAACAGAGAAAGTGCGAACGAGTTACCCAGGAGCGTGCAAACGCAATAAAATGTTTTCACTATTTTCACTCTGGTCACCTCAATTTTCGTTCTAGGTCTTTCATTTTGGTCTCAATGGGTTCGCAATAGAATTCTCTAGAGGAACATTAGCATATAAAATAAAAAACCTGGTCACGCTCCAACCGCCGACGAGTTGAAGACGGGCCACGCGTTAGCCATGAGTGAGTGCTCAGACGCCTTCCAGCTACACTCCCAATTCCCGCCCTTTTCAAGCCTTTCTTTCGCAATTTTCTTCCTGGAAGGGCCTTGTTCATGATCACTATCCATTGTGGAGTAAGCGTAGATAGTTTCTAAAGCCGCAGTAAGAAATATGGCCACAGAAAATAGCCGAAATGTTCACACGTTTGAGATGCGAGGGGAGGTGACATTGGTCACAACAGTGGAGTGAAAACAATGGGCCGATGGCGTGTGCCGAGCCACCTGCGGGCCACAAGGTGCAACAAAGAAAATGGGAAGACATCGGCGCGCATTTTAAAACCAGTCCCCCAAAAATCGGATAAAAACCTGATTTTTTGCGATTATTTAAAGTGGATGACACAATGCTGCGTCATGCCCGTCATTATCGACAGTAAACGGATGACGCAATGCTGTGTCATGCCCGGGCGAAAGTGTTAACCCTTAAATGGCGCATGGCTATATACCATTTGACACCCACAGGCGCATACCAAAAAAAAAATCTTTTTTTCTTCCTAACCTGTTAAGTCGTGTTCCCTGATCACGGGGTAAAAAAAAAAAAAAAGTCAATTGTACTTACCGACGACGTAATTGAGCCGACAAGATGGGTGATGACGTCACAGTTTGCATGTTCGCTCATGCACGGTGCGTCCCGGAGGCGTTGCGCACGGTCTTCAAGCAGCCAGAGTTGCCACGAATTTATTTTCGCGTCATTATTTACAGTGTCTAGGCATGTATTCTTTGCAATATTAGTCACTAATTGGGTTGCACATAATGTTACTTCAGTTATTGTCAGTATATGTTGCATACATCAATTATACACATGCGCACACAAAGTCGCCGCGCCACCATCTGCGCAACCCTCCCCCCCCTCCCCGAGAGGGGGAAGGGGGAGCCCCAGACCCTCCACGCCGGCGATCCAACTGGTAGTTCTTGGCTGACTGGTCATACTGGCTGGTCGAGTGCCTCTGGTCCGGTTTTTGTTTCAGTTCTGTGCCTTGTGGTGTGGACTGTCTCTACCGGTGGGGTGTGAGCCAGGAGTAAGATTCCACAGTACTCGGGCTGCATGTGCCTAGGGCTATCTTCCCTAGGTGCCCTGTAAGTACTGCCCTTGGGGCTTGGGGCCACCTTCCACAAGTCACCTTGGGTTCTGCCTCCGCTGTGTCCTTTACTGCTCGGTACTGGGCCGCCCTTGGAGTCGGCTGGGGTTTTGTTGCCCTGGTTTGTCTCTGAGTAGGTGGTAGTTTTCGTCACTGGTAGGGGCGCGGGGTACTGCACAGCTAGTTTTCACCATTAACAGTGGCCGGCTCTGTTCCGCCTGGGTACGTTGTCCTCTTGCGGGGCTTTTCTTTTGTTTTTGTTTTTGCCTGGTGGGGGTCTGCTTTTACTATGGTCCCCCTTTCCTGTTCTAGGTGAATTTCTTTTGAATTCTTCTGTTGGCGGTACTCCCCGCTTGGCCCCCGTGAGTGGACACGTCCCGGGGGATTAGCTTTAGCAGTTTGTTGGTAGATTTGGGCGCCGGTTCGCGGTACCCTGCCTGGGCTTCCCTTAGCGTGTACCAAAGGCTAAGGGCCCTGGGAAACCCCACGGGGGCTCCGTGGTCCTCTAGATGTGTCCCCCCGGAGTCCCCCTCGCGTCCTGCGAGTTTGACAGTTGATCTGTCCCCTTGTCTCAGGGTGACACTCGCCTGTTGTGCCTCCACCATGCTGCCTGTTGGGTCCTTGTTCTTGTGACTCGGAGTCGTCCGATGATTGTTGTCGGTACGCGCTCTCCTTCACCCAGGCCACTGGTCTTGATAATCGGGTGCAGGCGGCTGCGGCGTTGCTTGCTGGGTGTGTGTTGCTGCAACGCTCTTGGTTTGCGGCCCCGGATGCCCCGAGGCTGCCCCGTTTTGGTGGTTGGGGTCTGGACTTGGGGGTGGGGGTCGCTTCAGCTCTGGCTCCTTCCGTTTCTTGTTCCTCCCCTTCTGTTCTACTCACTTCCTCTCTTGCTTCCTGCTCCGAACCATAGGAGGGTTTCGGGGTTGGGGCGGGGTCTGGTTGGGTTGAGACTCGGGCGGTCTCGGGGGTTTTCCTCTTCTGGGGTGGCAGCGGAGGCATTAGAGTCGGTTCCTCCAGCCGTGCCGTATGGGTCTGACCAGTGGGCTCCCTTCTTTAGTGTTTGCACGGCTGCCCCGGCTTTTCCTTGTTAAGCTGGGGCTTTGGGGGTGCGGCTCGGCCCTGGGTCATGCCGTAGAGGTTCCCGGGGTTAGGAAGGGGTTACCTGAGGGGCCTCGGCCCCGTTTGCCCCTCTTGGGTCCTTGTACCTTTGGTGTGGGGCTGGCAGTTCCTCAGAGTGGGGTTGTTCCTTCCCTCTGTGTTCCTGTTGTTTTCGGGTATACCCCTGCCTGGGTTCGGTTCCATGTTCCTTCGGGTTCGTCGGTCCCGTCGTTCATGGGGAAGTGTTTCACCACCTTTTCCTTACCCTTTTCGCTCTTATGTCGCGATGCTGTTCACAAAAAAAAAAAAAAAAAGTGTTCAGGTAAGGTACATCCATACAAGGTGTGTAACAAACATTGATGGATTTCTATCTTGGCCTAGTACGTAGGGCCTCGACCGTTTCGTATCATTGTACCTGCAAGTTCCTTGGTCAGGGGTGCTTGTCGGGGTTATAAATAAATAATAAAAATAAATGTTTATTTAGGTAAGGTACATACGTCCAAGAGATTTTACAAAGAATGATGGATTTATAGATAGGGCTAGTACATACAATGCCTATGGCCACTATTACGCAAAGTGTATCGGGCATTCGTTTTGGGCAAAGTGTTCTCGTTGGTTCACAAGTCTCTTCGTACCTTCCAATATTATTGGAACGTCTGTTTATTTTCGATGTGGTTTCCATCGGGTCTTTTGTCGGCCTTGTTGGTTCCCTTCCATCATCTGTTTTTTTTTTTTTTGCTTCGTTTTCGCCTTGTTTTGTTTTCGCGTCGTCTCTACTTCCAGTTTCGGTGTTTTTTGTCTTCATTCCGCACACTTTCCTGGTGTTTGTACGATGTCTGTACGTTGTGTGTACGATTTGTGTGTCTGCCTGGTGTACGAGCCACGCCTCCCGGTGGACGGGTGGTGCATTTTGTACCTCGTGTGCTGGGGCCGCGGTGTGCGTTTTGTTTACGGGCGGTATGCTCGTGTGTTCGCGCCGTTTCTTGTGGTTTTCTACGGCTTCTTGCTCGTTTCTCCCTCCGGTCGTGGCCTCTCTGGATGCCGAGGGTGTTTTGGATTTATGTCTGGGGATGTCACTTTGTTCTCCCTTTGTCCTGCTTCGTCTTCTGCAGGGCGCGTACCTCTGGCCGTATTCTCCTTCGACCTCGCATTTTATTCAGGTAAGGGTACATACTCTGCCTACTGCCTCGAGTATGCATGGCTTTCGGGCACACCTTTAGCGCTGCTCCTAGTTTCTTACTTGACTCGCCTGTGTTGTGGCACGGTCGTGTGTCTGCTCTAGCAGGTGAGGTTGCCTTGTCTGGCGCTTCTGTCGGCCTAGTGCTGGTTCTCACTTTTGGTGGGGTGCTTGCCTAGTAGTGCTTGCGGGGTTGAGCTCTGGCTCTTTGGCCCCGCCTCTCCTGTCAATTGACGGTTGCGCAGTTTCCTGAGCCTTCTGGGCTCTGTCTTCTTGTTTGCTCCTGTGGGTGGCGTCTGCCTCCTCCCACATGGCATTTTGGTGCTTTTGGCTTCCTTTCCCTCTGCTATTACTCGGGTTCTTTTTAGTGTCTGTGGCTCCTTTGGGTGCTCACTACCTCCTGTGTCCTCTTGTGCGTACCTGCATATGGACATAAGTACAATGGCCCTGCGGAGGGCCTCTTGGCCCGTGCGAGGCAGCTACTGATTTAAATTAAATTTTGCTCCGAGTATACAACACTCCCCGATAGGAGGAATACCTGCTGGGTTGTTCATCCTGTCACTTGTACCCAGACACAGCTGGGATTTGCTTAACTGTCTCAAGTGCATAGCTCCTCAAACAAGAAGATTAACATACATTCCCACTCACTCACATGTCCAACCCGCCCTTGCACCAATAGTGGGTCCCCACCACCACGTTACGTGGTAATTGGTTCTGCACATCACCGGGCCTGTTACTGTGCCGCACGGGTGGCGTGTGCCACTATCCCAGTTTCTATTGTTTCGTGGAGATTGGTCAATTCACACAAACACTAAGGAACTACTTATCTTTTGTTGCATATACAGTAGTTGTGGGTGATCGTTGGCAGGCAATGGTGCGGGTTGGGCGCACTGAGTGTCGGTACGGTGTCTCGAATGTCTGTTCTAGACCACACTTGCCGGTAGGCTAGTTATTATTCGCTACTCTGCTGGTTATATGCTTGGGCGCCGCCTCAGTTCCCCACAGGTTGGCAGGACTTTTTGTTGGACGTACGGAACGGTTTGAGTTCCGTCGTTGGTACTTTGTAGAGCTTTGCTTCTCTCGTTAGGCTCATGCGTTTGGAGCGAGTATCTTGGGATACTCTACTCCTTCCACCACCCTTGTTCACTGTTCCATCCTTGCTTACTCTTCCCCGCTTGGCGGGATTGCGTCGATGGCTCCTGACTGGGGTGTTGAGTGTGGTGTTTGGTCACCTTGCGTGCGTCTTTAGTGCCTTTTGTCCATCTTTTGTTCTTTGTTGTCCTGTGGGGCTCTACCCCGCATTTCGGTGCTTTTGTTTTCATTGTAGACCCCTGGGTCTTTTTCCTGTCTGGACACTTTCCTTGCCTATCTTCAGTGCCTGACTGCACCCTCACATAGCCGAGGGAGAGATCTTCTCAAGAACCTCAAGATAACCCTGCTGTCCGTAAGGTCCCTCAGGTATGTACGCGCTCCTCTACACATTTTGTGGTGTGCATTACTTCCCGGCCGCTCCTTGGGCCGTATTTGTGGTTTTCCTTACCTAATTCAGTTTTTCCTCCCCCATGCTACACTTTTTTATGTATCTGAGTCAGTGCTTCTTGATTATCCTGTTTGGTGCTCCGGTGGACCTCTGTCCATGTTCCACAGTCCTGCTTTTGAACTTCTCCAGTGTTCCATTTTGGTACCGAGTTCCTGCGATTTCTGTGTGGTTTTCTGCAGGCTTCGGGTTGCGCTGTCTGTGAGGAGGGGGGTGTGGACTTTTCGGTCTGCCGCTCCTGCCTTCCTGGTTCCTTTTCTTGGAACCGGGTTTGCTGGGTTCCGGTCCTGGTTTCAGGTTTTCTTTGTTCCTTTTCCGGGCCGGGTGTGTTGGTTTTCCTGCGGTTCTCGTCCTCGGTGGTTCTCCTCTTGGATGCCTCGGGGATGCGTGTATCATTCTTCCCTGCTGGAGCTGGTTCTGTTGCTCCTTTGGGTTGCGGGGTCGCTGTTTTTAGATTCGCGTTTTGCACTTTCGATCGTGGTGTTTGTTTCTCAGTCGTTTGTGTCGGCACAGGTGGGTTCGTTATTGGTCTCCCACCTGCACGTTTCGTCTCGGGGGCGGTGTTTGGTTTTCCTATCGCTGCGAAGGGTCCTTCGGTCTTTGATAGGGTTGGTTTGTCTTCCCTTCGGGGTTGTTCTGGGACCGTTGTCTGGGATTGTCCTGTCACCTGTTGGGTGGTGCTGGCAGAGCCGCTCCTACTTACGTTCAGTGTTGCGGTTCCTTCTGCTCCATTCTACTTGCTGTCCTGGGCATCATTCCCCTCTGGCCTGGTCTTGAGTTTTGGGGCCGTCCTGGTCGTTGGCCTGGGTGGTCTTTTTCTTGTCATTTTGGTCTTTGTTTTGTCTCTGATTTTGGTTGTTCAGTTAGGACGTGTGGTATCCGCCTCCCGGTTTCTTCCCTGTTTTACTTATCTTTTGGTAAGGTAGCTCCGGGGAGCCAACGGGGCTCCCCCCAGAAAACCAGCGTTGAATGTAATGAAACGCCATTTTCTGGGTGAGTCCTGGAGGCTCCCCGGCATCTCTCCCTCCCTCCGGTCGGCGGCGTTTTCACGTATTTTGACATCCAGCCTAAGAACTGCCAATTGGATCGCCGGCGTGGAGGGTCTGGGGCTCCCCCTTCCCCCTCTCGGGGAGGGGGAGCCGGGTTGCGCAGACGGTGGCGCGGCGACGTGATGACGTCATGCTAGTTTGATAATTTTGTTTGGGGAGTTCTGTCCACTCGTTCAGCTTTCGGTAGCAATAATTTCACCAGAATAGGGGTTTGTTTTGGGGTGCCTACCTTTCTGGGTGCCTGTCCCAGCGATGGCAGACATAGAATGCTCCCAATCACAAGGGGGTTTCTATAGGCCATTGCTCCTCGTGCCTCTCTGAGGGGGCCAGGTTCTGGCTCGTGGTCCCTGGTAGGCAAGAACTCCTAGCACTTTGACTGATGCCAGAAAGATATACATATCCATTCAGCCTGGATAGCTCCTGGGAGCCTCCGTGACTCACCCAGAAAATGGCGTTTCATTACATTCAACGCTGGTTTTTTCCAATATTTTGACTGTGACACTTGTCATTGATACAGGTCTATGAATGAGGGGTATTCACTGCTGCCACTTTTGTAGATTGGAACTATGTTAGCCTGTTTCCACACATCTGCTACGACTCCTGTACATAGGGATGTCTGAAAAATCAGCCGAAGTGGTATGCTGAGCTCAACTGCACATTCTCTCAGAACCCATGGTGAAACTCCTCTCTATGTGCTCTATGTGCTCTATGTTGTTCTCTGGAATTCTTATCGTGTCTAGTTCCCTGAAGGTTACCTTGAGGTTACCTTGAGGTGCTTCCGAGGCTTGGCGTCCCTGCGGCCCGGTCGTCGACCAGGTTGCCGGACTGATCAACCAGGCTGTTGGACGCGGCTGCTCGCAGCCTGACGTATGAGTCACAACCTGGTTGAAGATCTCATTATGTTCACACACACTTTGGAACTTTTCGTTTAATGTTCCACACATTTTCTTTTCATTTACCGTGTATCTGGTGGAGAGCCCAGGTATTCCCTGAGGTCTTCAGTTGAAATTGGTTAGGCTCGGGGATTTTGAGGAGGTTCACATTGGGCTGTGGGTGCCCTTCACCCCTTTATGGTCTCTTATGCCTATTTCACCCCTTTTGGTTGTGTTCCTCAGTAGGCAAAACAGAATTCCTATAACTGATGTAACCCATAAGACACAGCAATCTCAGGATGATAGCTTCAGGGAACCACCAGACCTCTATCAGAAAGAGGTACTTCATTACTTTCAGTGTTGGATTTTTTGAATTTTAAATGTGAATTTCCATAATAGAGGGAGCTTTCTTCACTTTGTATCTTTAACATTGTTTACAATATGTTCTATTACATTGTTCAATCTTGTATTTTACAGAGCAAAAGTCTTAAGGACATATCTCCACACTCTACCACAAGCAGCAGCAGTGGAATTAGCAGCAGTAGTAGTAATGGCAGCAGCAGTCATTTTGGCTCGGTAAACAGTTCCAGTCTATCGACCAAGGACAAAGATAAACGGAACAGCTGGAATCCCTTCAAGAGATCAACATCAAGAGACAAACTAAAGTCCTGATTCTCTTATTGACTGCAATGTTATTTTACGATAAATGGACTCATTGTTGAAGTCTGTTAATATTGCAATTTTAAGTAACAAATCAAACATATTATCAGACCAGCAAAATCAGTATTAATGTTTTGCACAAGCATCTTCAGTTTCCACAGTGCAATGTTTGTTACAGCATACTGGGCAGTATATAGTGTACTGAGCAGTACGCAGTGCACCGAGTGGTATTGCATGGTACCAGAGCGGTATCACAGTGTCAGGTTAGGTTATTGCTGCTTACTGGGCCATATTACAGTGCTCCGGGTGGTATCACAGTGTTCCAGGTAGCATCGTGGCATAAAAGGCAGTACAATGGTGTACCAGGCAGCATCACAGCGTATCGGGCAGTATCACAGTGCTCTGGGCAGTATCACAGTGCTCTGGGCAGTATCACTGTGCCCTGGGCAGTATCACTGTGCCCTGGGCAGTATCACTGTGCCCTGGGCAGTATCACTGTGCCTGGGCAGTATCACTGTGCTCTGGGCAGTATCACTGTGCTCTGGGCAGTATCACTGTGCTCTGGGCAGTATCACTGTGCTCTGGGCAGTATCACTGTGCCCTGGGCAGTATCACTGTGCTCTGGGCAGTATCACTGTGCCCTGGGCAGTATCACTGTGCCCTGGGCAGTATCACTGTGCTCTGGGCAGTATCACTGTGCTCTGGGCAGTATCACTGTGCTCTGGGCAGTATCACTGTGCTCTGGGCAGTATCACTGTGCTCTGGGCAGTATCACTGTGCTCTGGGCAGTATCACTGTGCTCTGGGCAGTATCACAGGAACTAATGCCAAACTTGTATTATAATAATTTATGCTAAACCCTTATTTTCCACTTGTAGTATTGTTAAATCTTGGCAGTTTACGTTTTTCCATAAAGTGGCTGTGATAAGTATCCTAACCTCATTTATCATTAAATAGATTATTCATCGTTTGAGTAAATTATCCTTATGTTTTCAACTATACCTTATATGTTGAAACCTTAATTAAGTCAAATTAAACTTGACAGGTATACTATATAAATACAAATAAAACCAAATTTATTGAAATATAAATTTTTGTTGCAATTGTTACCATCAACGTAACAGTAGAATCAAGGTGATACATTAAATCTTTATTATCTTGAAGCCTTTGATTTCTAAAGTTACAATTTGTAATAGTTTAGAATGTTATTTTCCAAACTTAAAAGTAATTGATGGATGCTTCTAAGTACAATATACACAAGAAGTGAGGAATTAAGATAAAGGAAAACAAAACAAACAAATGGTCTATTATGAAGTTTGCAGTTTAAAATGTGTGATGGACCTTTGCTTTCAGTGTTAAAATAGTCCAATTTCAAAGAGGCTATCCAATCTAATTATTTTTTTTTTTAAAGTCTAACCAATCTACTGCAGTGGGAAGATCATGGTGAACATGTTTATGGATTTAGGCCAATTTTTTTTTTTTTTTCTTGAAAATCATTTAATCTCGAACAAATTTAGATCTTGTAAATACAGGTTTGGCTGGCATAAGTACAGTTGCATACAGTTTATGAAGGGTGATGTAGGGGGATGTTTATAACATTAAACACAGTTTGAAATTCAAATCATGAGTAGTATATAGGAACTTGATCTAAACCAATAGTTGGTTTGAGTGATTTAGTGTAAAATTTTCTTGGTTGCCAACAGTTGTCATGGCAATGGTATCATGACAATCTGTTGTCTCTCAATACTGTGGCTCTGAGCTTAACACATTGTATAGCCAGAAACTGACTTTACAGCATGTAAATTTATGAAGATTAACAGAACAATTATACTGCTCTATCAGATTTGTCTAGTGGAAACTTGAACAATATTTTAACTAAATGTTTAATTTTGTATTTGAAGCAGATCTTTGTGGTTTCTTTGATGTATTTGAATGTTTGGTAGTTAACTGTCAGAAATTGAGATGTATTAGAGAAGTAACAGTTGTCAAAGGGCATAGATATTTGAAGGTTCCCCAATGTCTGCATTCTTATTTTAATTTGACATACCATATATTTGTTGGAAAAGTTTGATTTTGTGTGTGTGGGAAGAAAGCACAATTAATTTTTATATGAAATTTCATATAATCGACCTCTGATGTCATTTGGGTTTAGATTGAGGAGAACTTGAACTTGTTCATTGGTGCACTGAGTTTAGCATTTTTTTACACAAGTAGTTTGAGAGATTTTGGGCAGATTGTGGGTTGGTCCTGATGCTTATTATGTCTAGACTGGGGAGTAAATCCCAGAGTCTTGAGGTACAGCCCTAATTGCTAATCTCTTGTTGTCACTCATTTTATTTTACCTGAATTTACCCGAGAGTCACTTAACACTAGTGGCCTCGACGAGGACAGGAAGCTGGCAGCTTGTCAAAGGTCCCATCCCCCCCCTCCAATTTGATATTATCATCATTTCCAGTTGGATTTTAAAATTATTGGTTTAATGATCAATAAAGTTATTATAATATATATCATGCATAAAATATGAGCCAGTTGTTATCTTCTTTGTAAGTTATCTTATTTGTTACAAGAAAGTGGCATTAAAACAATCAATATACTTTTTCTTTATATACATACACACGCACACGCACACACACAACCTAACTTAACCTGAAACCAGCAACTTGACGAACAAGAGGACACAGATTTAAGCTAAGGAAACAAAGGTGTCAAAAAAATATTAGAAAGTTTTTTTTTTGCAAACAGAGTGGTAGATGGTTGGAACAAGTTAAGTGAGGTGGTGGCAGTGGAGGCCAAAACTGTCAGTAGTTTGTGTTATATGACAGAGTACTGGGAAGACGGGGCACCACGAACGTAGCTCTCATCCTGTAACTAAGGTAATTACCCTTAGGTAATTACACACACACTCACATTTTGTATTTGAAGGTTGATAACTAAATTCATTTGGGTATAGTTAAGCTTTACATAAATTCAGATTTTTATAAAATGTACTTTCATCTTGTCTTCTTCTGTAAATATGTTATTTACCACTTTTCTTTTACCCACTGTGTAACTATATTTTCCTCTGTAAATATTTTATTTACCACTTCTTTTACTCACAGCGTGACTGTCTTCCTCTGTAAATACGTTATTTACCACTTTTCTTTTACCCACTGTGTAACTGTATACTTGTATCTATCTGGTCATAGGTAATGTTTATAATAGTTTGTAAATATATGTAAATTGCTGTATATGCAAAATACTTTTACTGAATACATTTTATTGTTGAAAAATAGCAAACAAATATATATATTTTTAATTTTTGCATTTGTGAAATAAGGTAACAAATAATTTTTTAATCTAAAGTTCATTGAAGTACTCTGATACATAATTAATGCAAAAGTGATCTTTATATGTATGGCATGTAACTTGACTTGTACATAATAAAATTAAAGAAAATGCACTGCCTTTCATTAGTTAGAATAAATGTGCTATTTAATGTGCTGTTTTAACCCTTGACCTTTAAACTGCACAACACTGCATATGAAGTTTTGAGTAACCGACACAAAAGTGCGCATCACTGCATATGCAGTTTAGGTGTACTACGCAAGATTTAAACGGCCTGCGGATACATGGGATTCATATCACCTTCCTCAGGGCTCTTAATTGTAAACAGATGCCATTTAAAAAAAAAAAATCGTGGGCATTATTCCCGGGTGTGAGAGCCTCGGTACTGAGTGAGCAACCATGGCTGGCGCACGCAGCATGAGCTCATCGAACTGCTGTTCAGCTTGTGACCACAGCATCGCCTAAAAGTGTCAAAAATGTATGTAACTGGTATTATTTAGCGATGATAGTGTTACAGAAGACCCCCTGACTATGATATAAATGACCAGGATTCTGATAATAGCAGGATTGTTGTGATAATTTGCATTGTGCTGTGGGAGGAGTAATGTTGAGGGTGGGAGGGCTGTAGCGTCATCTGCCGAATGTGTGGCCACCTGTTGCTGTCTGCACGTATTATACTAGCTTAGTGGTTCGCTGTGGTGAACAAAACATGCAGATACTTGCATATATATAATGTCTGTATATAGTGAATAAAAGCAAAAACAGTATGGTGGGAGGAGGATGTTGGCGAGGAAGGGAGTGGTGGCAAGTGGCTGGCTGTCTGGTGTGTGGTGGCCACTCCTTGTTGCTTTTTGACTCGTAATACCAACTTGGCAAGTGGCTGGTGTGTGGTGGCCACTTCTTGTTGCTTTTTGTACTCGTAATACCAACTTAGTGGTTCGTTATGATGAACAAAACATGCAGATACTTACTTGAGTATATAGTGTAATAACTGCAAAACTGTTTGGTTTATGAACATAATTGAATCACTTATATGCACAACATAATTTTGAGAATAGCGATGATTCACACATTATATAAATATATCACTACACACTATTGAATAATATTACTGCAGAAAAACTTAAAAAAAATCAGACACATTGAAATAATTAGGTCATAATATCTTTGTGGCAACTTCCGCCTGACAGCTGGGGCGGAGCAGACCACCTCTGGCACCTGCTTTGTCAACGCTTTTTTTTTTTTTTTTTTTTTTTCTTGGGGGAGCCCCTATGGCTCCCCGGAGCTATCCAGGCTGATAGGGATAGTACTGAGTTTTGGCATCAGTCGATGTAGGTGGGAGTTGTAGGCCTACCAGGGACCACGGCCAAAACCTGGCCCCCTCAGAGAAGCACGAGGAGCAATGGCCTATAGAAATGCACGTGGGATTTTGGAGCATTCTATATCTGCCATCGACTGGGACAGGCAACCAGAATGGTAAGCGCCTCAAAACAAACCCCTATTCTGGTAAAACCAACAAAAATAATGAAACAAATGGAGAGAACTTCCCCCAAGGGAAAACGAGCAAACTAACATGACGTCACCGAGCCGCGCCTGCATGTCTGCGCAGCTCCCCCTTCCCGGGAGGGGAAAAAAGAAAGCCCCAGACGCATGCACCAGCGATCCACACCTTCAGTTCCTCGGCTGATGGGATAAGGCTTAGTCGTTGTGGCTCCAGCTCCGGATTCTCTTTGTGCTGTGCCTGGGTTCAGTACTTTTCTTCAGTGGTGTGCGAGCTGGGAGTACTCCAGGGTACTCTGGCTGCATGCGCTTACAGGCTAACTTTCCTACGTGCCCTGTAAGTACCGCCCACGGGGGTTGGGGTTACCTTCCACAAGTCACCTTGGGTCTAGCTCTGTTGGTCTTTCGCTGCTTGGCAATTGACCGCCCCGAGTGTTTGGGGGATTCCTCCCTTGTTTGCCTTGGGGTACCTGGTTACCTGGTTGATGTTCTGGGAGTTGTTCTACTCCCCAAGCCCGGCCCGAGGCCAGACTTGACTTGAGAGTTTGGTCCACCAGGCTGTTGCTTGGAGCGGCTCACAGGCCCACATACCCACCACAGCCCGGTTGGTCCGGCACTCCTTGAAGGAAACAATCTAGTTTCCTCTTGAAGATGTCCACAGGTTGTTCCTGTAATATTTCTGATGCTCGCTGGTAGGACATTGAACAACCGTGGACCTCTGATGTTCATAGAGTGTTCTCTGATTGTGCCCATGGCACCTCTGCTCTTCACTGGTTCTATTCTGCACTTTCTTCCATGTTCTTCTTCTGCACGTTGTTATTTTACTGTGCAGATTTGGGACCTGTTCCTCCAGTATTTTCCATGTGTATATTATTTGGTATCTCTCCCGTCTCCTTTCTAGTGAGTACATTTGGAGAGCTTTGAGACAATCCCAATAATTTAGGTGCTTTATCTCGTCTATGCGTGCCGTATATGTTCACTGTATTCCCTCAATTTCAGCAATCTCTCCTGCTCTGAAGGGGGAAGCGAGTACTGAGCAGTACTCAAGACGGGATAACACGGGTAAGTGGTAGCTTTTGCACTGGTAGGGGCGTGGGCATACTGCACAACTAGTTTTCACCTATAACAGAGGCTGGCTCTGTTACGACCCTGGGTTCTCCAGTGGAAACCAGAGGTCAAAATTGAGCTATTAAACTTTCTGGTAGTACAGTTGAGTGCATCTCGAGCGGCAATTGTTTGTATCTTCCCTGCCAGACGTAAGACTATTATTGTTTCTCAAAGAGCATTTAAAGACTGAGCTGGGGGTTGATTATTAAATAATAACATAGGCACCAACTTTGCTTACTAATACTTTCTAATCATTTGTAAAGTAACAATACGTTGCATAGGGGAAGATCTTTAATGTGCTTAGCTGCACGATCAATTAGGCTCCTTCCGGCACCACGACATGGGAGGCCTAGCTGGTCACTAGGAGGTTCTTCTCTGGCTGGCGTTCGTGTGGACGAGACCTACTCTGTGGCTGCACCCCTAATCTCCTCCCTTCTCCTCTTACTTATTTCCCTTACCTTAAGTTCCTGTACCATTAAGTTAAGTATTGTATGATTTCTAAGTGTACCTTCTCTGGTAGTAACGATTGGTGAGACCTGGGGGTAGTAGTTGCCAGTGTTTTGGGTAACCCTAAGTGTTGTGTTTTGTATTAGGGTACCACGTGGGGTCTCACTACCCTAAGCTGCATCCAGCTTCAGTGCTTATCCAGTAGTACTTTACCCTAGCTTGTTATTAGTGTAAACCTTGTATCCTGCCTATGTGGACCAAGGCTTTTAACGTAAGATAGTGTGGTAAAGTTATTATTATTATGGTTATTGGTGTGAGTGTATATGGGGGGTTGTTAAGGGGTTAATAAATAAGTACATGAATTACAGAGTATCCCTTCTTCCTGTGTGGGAGCGCATTGATCAACCCTTAGACTAACATATATGGTCTAGTAGCAAGTTATTACTACTGTGGATAGTTTATTTTGGGGGCCGGGCCTTTTAGCTCTCCCATATTTGATACTCTTGTCTTCTAACTACCCTTACCCCTTAATAGTACCAGTTCCCCATAGAAGCCCCACACATTGATATATATAACACAAGCCCAGACAGGCCCAGGTCCAGGCCCCAGACAGGCCCGAGTCCAGGCCCAGACAGGCCCGAGTCCAGGCCCAGACAGGCTCGAGTCCAGACCCAGACAGGCCCGGGTCCAGGCTCAGACAGGCCCGAGTCCAGGCCCAGACAAGTCCGAGTCCAGGCCCCGACAGGCCCGGGTCCAGGCCCAGACAGGCCCGAGTCCAGGCTCCGACAGGCCCGAGTCCAGGCCCAGACAGGGCCGAGTCCAGGCCCAGACAGGCCGCCAATACACTGTGGTTGCTCATTCCTACTGGGGCCTCATAACCGATTTTCCTTATGTCGGAGTCGTTCAGAGTGAAGACTAGGTCGAGTCTCGCTGGTTCATCATTTCCTCTCGTCCTAGTGGGTTCCCTGACATGTTGGCTTAGAAAGTTTCTTGTCGCCATCTCTATTAGTTCGGCTCTCCATGTATCCTCTCCTCCATGCGGTTCCTTGTTCTCCCAGTCTATCTTTCCGTGATTGAAGTCTCCCATGATGAGCAGATGAGATCTATTTCTACAGGTAGCAGAGGTTGCCTTCTCAATTACAGTGTTAACTGTGTGTGTGTACTCACTTAGTTGTGTTTGCGGGGGTTGAGCTCTGGCTCTTTGGTCCCACCTCTCAACCATCAATCAACAGGTGAACAGATTCCTGAGCCTATTGGGATCTATCATATCTTACACTTGAAACTGTGTATGGAGTCAGCCTCCACTACATCACTTCCTAATGCATTCCATTTGTCAACCACTCTGACACTAAAAAAGTTCTTTCTAATATCTCTGTGGCTCATTTGGACACCCAGTTTCCACCTGTGTCCCCTAGTGCGTGTGCCCCTTGTGTTAAATAGCCTGTCTTTATCTACCCTATAATTCCTTTCAGAATCTTGAATGTGGTGATCATGTCCCCCCTAACTCTTCTGTCTTCCAACGAAGTGAGATTTAATTCCCCTAGTCTCTCCTCGTAGCTCATACCTCTCAGCTCGGGTACTAGTCTGGTGGCAAACCTTTGAACCTTTTCCAGTTTAGTCTTATCCTTGACTAGATATGGACTCCATGCTGGGGCTGCATACTCCACGATTGGCCTGACATGTGTGTGTGTGTGTGTGTGTGTGTGTGTGTGTGCATGTGCATGTGTACTCACCTAGTTGTACTCACCTAGTTGTGTTTGCGGGGGTTGAGCTCTGGCTCTTTGGTCCCGCCTCTCAACCGTCAATCAACAGGTGTACAGATTCCTGAGCCTATCGGGCTCTATCATATCTACACTTGAAACTGTGTATGGAGTCAGCCTCCACCACATCTCTTCCCAATGCATTCCATTTGTCCACCACTCTGACACTAAAAAAGTTCTTTCTAATATCTCTGTGGCTCATTTGGACACTCAGTTTCCACCTGTGTCCCCTTGTACGTGTGTGTGTGTGTGTGTGTGTGTGTGTGTGTGTGTGTGTGTGTGTGTGTGTGTGTGTGTACTCACCTAGTTGTACTCACCTAGTTGTACTCACATAGTTGTGTCTGCAGGATCGAGCATTGACTCTTGGATCCAGCCTTTCGAGCATCGGTTGTTTACAGCAATGACTCCTGTCCCATTTCCCTATCATACCTGGTTTTAAAATTATGAATAGTATTTGCTTCCACAACCTGTTCCTGAAGTGCATTCCATTTTCCCACTACTCTCACGCTAAAAGAAAACTTCCTAACATCTCTGTGACTCATCTGAGTTTCAAGCTTCCATCCATGTCCCCTCGTTCTGTTACTATTCCGTGTGAACAATTCGTCTATGTCCACTCTGTCAATCCCTCTGAGTATTTTATACGTTCCTATCATGTCCCCCCTCTCCCTTCTTCTTTCTAGTGTCGTAAGGCACAGTTCCCTCAGGCGCTCCTCATACCCCATCCCTCGTAGCTCTGGGACGAGTCTCGTTGCAAACCTCTGAACCTTTTCCAGTTTCATTATATGCTTCTTCAGATGGGGACTCCATGATGAGGCGGCATACTCTAAGACAGGCCTCACGTAGGCAGTGTAAAGCGCCCTAAATGCCTCCTTACTTAGGTTTCTTAATGATGTTCTAACTTTTGCCAGTGTAGAGTACGCTGCTGTCGTTATCCTATTTATATGTGCCTCAGGAGATAGATTAGGTGTTACGTCCACACCCAGGTCTCTTTCGCGCGTTGTCATAGATAGGCAGTTCCCCTACATTGTGTACTGTCCCTTTGGTCTCCTATCTCCTAATCCCATTTCCATAACTTTACATTTGCTCGTGTTGAATTCCAGCAGCCATTTCTCTGACCATCTCTGCAACCTGTTCAGGTCCTCTTGGAGGATCCTGCAATCTTCATCTGTCACAACTCTTCTCATCAACTTTGCGTCATCCGCAAACATCGACATGTAGGACTCTACGCCTGTAAACATGTCGTTAACATATACAAGAAATAGAATTAGTCCCAGCACCGATCCTTGTGGTACTCCACTTGTTACTGTTCGCCAGTCCGACTTCTCGCCTCTTACCGTAACTCTTTGGCTCCTTCCTGTTAGGTAGTTCCTTATCCATGCTAGGACCTTTTCCCCCACCCCCGCCTGCCTCTCGAGTTTGAACAGCAGTCTCATGTGCGGTACTGTATCAAAGGCTTTTTGGCATTCCAGAAATATGCAGTCTGCTCAACCATCTCTGTCCTGTCTTATCCTCGTTATTTTATCATAGAATTCCAGAAGGTTTGTTAGTCACGATTTCCCTGTCCAGAACCCATGTTGATGTTTGTTCACAAACCTAATGTTCTCCAGGTGTGTAACCAGTCGTAGCCTAATTATTCTTTCCAGTATTTTACAGGGGATGCTTGTCAGTGATACAGGTCTATAGTTAAGTGCCTCCTCCCTATCGCCTTTCTTGAAGATCGGCACGGCATTTGCCTTCTTGCAGCAACTGGGCAATTCTCCTGACATAAGTGACTCATTAAAGATCATTGCCAGAGGCACGCTGAGGGCCTGCGCTGCCTCGTTTAGTATCCACGGTGATACTTTGTCTGGTCCAACTGCTTTAGTTGCATCTAGAGTTGTCAACTGTTTCATTACCTCCTCTGCAGTCACCTCTATATCTGATAGTCTTTCATCTAGGGTAACCCCCTTCCAACAATGGGAGCTGCTCAGGCTCGGTAGTGAACACTCCATGGAAACTGGCATTCAGTGCCTCGCAGATTTCCTTGTCACTTTCAGTATATACCCCCTCTGTCTTCCTTAGTCTTGTCACTTGGTCGTTCACCGACATTTTTCTTCTTATATGACTGAGTAGTAACTTAGGTTGTTTTTTCGCTTTGATTGCAATATCGTTCTCATAGTCCCTTTCCCATGTTCGTCTTATGTTAATGTAATCGTTCCTACCTCTGTTGCATCTGATCCTGTTGTCCTATGTCCTTTGTCTTCTGTACTTCCTCCACTCCCTGCCTGCTGGCCATTTTTGCTTCCTGACACTGTCTATTAAACCATGGGTTATTATATTCCTTCTTATTTTTTCCCTTTACTGTTGGTATAAATCTCTCTTCGGCCTCCTGGCATTTCTGTATGACTAGGTCCATCATATCTTGGACTGTTTTTCCTCTAATTTCTTCCTCCCACTGCACTTCACCCAGATAGTCCCTTATCCTCTTATAGTCCCCTTTCCTGTAGTCAACTCTCCTTTCTCAGATCTCTTGTCCCATGGTCATAAATTTGAATTCCATCGTGTGTGTGTGTGTGTGTGTGTGTGTGTGTGTGTGTGTGTGTGTGTGTGTGTGTGCGTGCGTGCGTGCGTGCGTGCGTGCGTGCGTGTGTGTGTGTGTTTGTGTGTAAGGGGGAGGGGGGGGTGTGATGCGTCCCCTCGTACACATAATATGGTACATATGTATTCCAGCAGCTGCGAGAACGTAATTGGCCACGTCACATCACATATACCACAAGAATTGTTAATGTAGTCGCTCTCCTTCCCACACGCGTCCCCTCCACCCCCACCCTACACACACACACACACTCACTACACACACCTTCCTGTGCCTCGAAATTCAGCACCGTGTCCTGCCTTCCAGTCCAACAGAATGACTCTCATTCTTCCTGTTTCGGCTCCTGTTGTTTTAGATTTAGCTAATCAAAACGAAATTTCCATGTAGCACGGGCTATAGTGCTACAAGGCCGTGATAAATGTGTTGTGTCTGAAAAGTCTTGTCACGTATCACTGATGGTTCCCCACACCTGTGGCGAGCCAGAGATGTGTGGATTAGCTTCCGGAGTCTTTCCTCGTAGCTCATGTCTCTCAGTTCTGGGACTAGTCCGGTGACATATCGCTGAATCTTCTCTAGCTTTGTCTTGTCTTTTAACTAGGTATTGACTACAGACTTGAGCTGCAAACTCCAGGTTTGGTCTGACATAAGTAGTATACAAGGTTCTGAATGATTCCTTACATAAAGGCAGTTCTTATGTTGGTCAATCTCGCATATGCCGCTGATGATATCCTTTTGATGTGGGCCTCTGAGGAGAGGTTAATATCAACCCCCGGATCTTTCTCTCTGTTTGACTTTGCAGTATTTAACCTTCCAGATGGTACCTTGTGTTCAGCCTTCTGCTCCCTTCACCTAATTTCATTACTTTACACGTTCGTGAGTTAAACTTTAGTAGCCATTTTCTAGACCATTCCACCAGTTTGTCAAGGTCATCCTGTAGTCTCTGTCTATCTTCATCTGTCTTTATTATTCTCATAATTTGTGCATCATCAGCAAACATTGAGAGGAATGAGTCGTTTCGACCCTCTGGAAGGTCGTTTACATATGCCAGAAACAGGATGGGTCCAAGTACAGAGCCCTGTGGGGCTCCGCTGGTGATATCTCGCCACTCTGTTGTCTCTTCCCTCACAGTTACTCGTTGTTTTCTATTGCTTAGATATTCCCTTATCCACTGGAGCACCTTATCTTTTACTCCTGCCTGTTTCTCCAACTTTATTATCAGCCTCTTATGGGGTACTGTGTCAAAGGCTTTCTGACAATCTAAGAAAATGCAGTCTGCCCACCCTTCTTTCCCTTGCCTAATTTTTGCCGACTGGTCGTATAATTTTATAAAGCCTGTGAGGCACGATTTTCCATCCCTGAACCCATGCTGGTGGTATGTTACAAAGCTCCTTCTCTCCAGATGTTCAACGAGCATTTTCTTCACGATCTTCTCCACCACCTTGCATGGTATACAAGTTAGGGAAACTGGCCTGTAGTTCAATTCCACCCTAGTCACCCTTTTTGTATATTGGGACTACATTAGCTGTCTTCCAGCTATCTGGTAGGTCTCCTGTTACCAGTGACCTGTTATACACCATAGAGAGTAGCACTCTTAGTGCTTCTGTACCCTCTTTTAGTATCCACTGGTGAGATTCTGTCAGGCTCAATAGTCTTGTCACATTCAGCTCTAACAGAATCCTTTTGACCTCATTACTGGTGAGGTCAAATTCCTCCAAGGCTGCTTGGTTTTCCTCCTCCTCTCTTAGTACAGGGGCTTCTCCTTGCTCTTTTGTGAAAACCTCCTGGAATCTCTTGTTGAGTTCTTCACTCACATCCTTGTCATTCTCTGTGTATCTGTTCTCACCTTTTCTCAGTTTCTGTGTGTGTGAGTGTGTACCCACCTATTTGTACTCATCTATTTGTGCCTGCAGGATCGAGCATTGGCTCTTGGATCTCGCCTTTCTAGCCTTCGGTTGTTTAAAACAATGACTCCTGTCCTTCTCTGTCATATCTAGTTTTAAAGCTGTGAATAGTGTTTGCTTCCACAATGTGCTCCTTTAGCTCATTCCATTTCCCCACTACTCTCACACTAAAAGAAAACTTTATAACATCTCTATGACTTATCTGAGTTTCTAGCTTCCACTCATGTCCCCTTGTTCTGTTGGTATTCCGTGTGAACATTTCGCCTTTTTCCACTCTGTCAATTCCTTTAAGTATTTTGTATGCTGCTATCATATCTCCCCGCTCCCTCCTTTTTTCTAACGTCGTCAGGTTCAGTTCCTTCAGTCGTTCTTCATATCCCATCCCATGCAACTCCAGGACTAGCCTCGTCGCAATTTTTTTAATCTTTTCCTAATTTCCTAGTGTGTTTCTTTAGGTGGGGACTCCACGATGGGGCTGCATACTCTAAGAATAGTCTCATGCAGGCAGTGTAAAGCGCTCTGAATGACTCTTTACTAAGGTTTCGGAATGACGTTTTAACTTTTGCTACCGTAGAGTACTCTGCTCTCCTTATCCGATTTATACATGCCTTAGGAGTTAGATTTTGCGTTACGTCCACTCCAGGTTCCTTTCTTGAATCGTCACAGGAAGGTTGTTTTTATTTTAGATTCAGCTACTAGGAACAAAAAGTTCCAAGTAGCACTGGCTATGGTGAGCCCGTAGTGAGGCACAGGAAGGTAGTTTCCCTTCATTGTGTACTGACCCTTTGGTTTCCTGTCACCTAGTTCCATTTCCATAACTTTACACTTGCTCGTGTTGAACTCCTGTAGCCATTTCTCTGACCATCTCTGCAGCTTGCAAGTCCTCTTGGAGTACTCTACAATCCTCATCTGTCACAACTCGTCTCATTAATTTCGCGTCATCCGCGAACATCGATATATAGCACGCGACTCCTGTAGACATGTCGTTCACGTATATTAGAAATAGAATTGGTCTCAGCACCGACCCTTGAGGTACTCCACTCATTACGGTTCGTCAGTCTGACTTCTCGCCCCTGACTGTTACTCTCTGGCTCCTGCCTGTTAAGTAATTCCTTACCCAAACTAGGGCTTTTCCGCTTGCTCCCGCCTGACTCTCAAGTTTGAATAGCAGTCTCCTGTGCGGTTCTGTGTCAAAGGCGTTTTGGCAGTCCAGAAATTTGCAGTCTGTCCTGCCTTATTTTTGTTGCTTTTATCATAAAATTCCAGAAAGTTTGTTATCCATGATTTCCCTTTTCTGAACTCATGTTGGTGTTTGTTTACATATCTGATGTTCTCCAGGTGTGTAACCAGTCATGACCTGATTATTCTTTCAAGTACTTTACAAGGGATGTTTGTCAGTGATACTGGTCTGTAGTTAAGTGCCTTTTCCCTATCTCCTTTTTTGAAAACTTGTACCACATTTGCCTTCTTCCAGCAACTGGGCAACTCTCCCTTTCATAAGTGACTCATTATAGATCCTTGCAAGAGGCACGCTGAGGGCCTGCACTGTCTCTTTTAGTATCCACGGTGATACATTGTCTGGTTCAACTGCTTCATTACCTCCTTTGCTGTCACTTTTATATCCGATTAGTCTCTCATCTTGGGTTATCTCCTCTAACAATGGGAGCTGCTCAGGCTCGGTTGTGAACACTCCATGGCAAACTGGCATTCAGTGCCTCGCAGATTTGCTTGTCACTTTCTGTATATGCCCCTTCTGTTTTCCTTAGTCTTGTCACTTGGTCCTTCATCGACATTTTCGTTCTTATATGATTATGTAGTAATTTAGGTTGCTTTTACGCTTTCATTGCAATATCGTGTTCATAATTCCTTTCCGATACTCTCCTTATAATAATGTATTCATTCCTACCTCTCTTGCATCTAATCTTATTGTCCTCTGTACTTTCTCCACTCTGCTGCTTCTCATTTTTGTTTTCTGGCACTGTCTATTAAACCATGGGTTTTATATTCCTTCCTACTTTTTTCTTTTACTGTTTATAAAATTCTCTATGGCCTCCTTGCATTTCCACTTGACTAAGTCCATCATATCTTGCACTGCTTTCCTCTTAGTTCTTCTTCCCACTGCACTTCTCTTATCCTCCTGTAATCCCTTTTCCTATAGTCTACTCTATTTCCCCAGACTTCTTGCCCCGTGGTCACGATTTTAAGCTCGATCATGTAGTCAAAGACTAGGAACACAATGGTCACTGGCTCCTAGTGGTATTTCATGTTCCATATTCGTAATGTCTACCTCATTCTGGGTGAAAATCAGGTCTAATAGGCTTGGTGTATTCCCTTCTCTTTCCCTTGTGTCTTCCTTCACATGATTGTGTGAGGAAATTCGTGTCTATAACTTCCACTAATTTAGCTCCCCACGTTTCTAACTCACCATGGGAATTTCTTGATTCCCAATTAATCTCTCCGTGATTGAGGTCCCCCATGACCAACAATTTCGCTCTCATTCTGTGAGCTGTTGTTGCTGCCCATCTGCAGTTCATCTATACATGCCTTGTTGTTATCATCATATTCCTGTCTGGGCCTTCTACCGTTTGATGGGGGATGGTAGAGTATCAAGATCACAATCCTCTTCCCAGTCACCTGTCAGAGTCCTAAGTGTGGAGCTTGTGCTTCCATTTGTCCCCCAATTCTCTAGTTCCTTAAATTTCCATTTTAGCTTTATGAGGAGTGTCACTCCCCCTCCCTATCTCAGTGTCCATTCTTTCCTTATCACTTGGTATCCATCTGGGAAGATTACATCTGCGATCACTATCACTTATTTTAGTTCCCACTAGTGCAATTATGTCTGGATCTGCCTCACTTTATTTGATTTTCCTCTGCTTTATTGGATACCCCATCATATACCATATTACCAGAGTTCATATAGAGCTCATCTGCCTACCTGTCTCCCTCGGTGTGTGCTGCAGGTGAGAGATGGATGCTGTCCTATCTCCAATAAGTGTGTGTGTGTGTGTGTGTGTGTGTGTGTGTGTGTGTGTGTGTGTGTGTGTGTGTATGTGTGTGTGTGTATGTGTACTTACCTAATTGTGCTTGCGGGGGTTGAGCTTTGGCTCTTTGGTCCCACCTCTCAACCGTCAATCAACAGGTGTACAGGTTCCTGAGCCTATTGGGCTCTATCATATCTACACTTGAAGCTGTGTATGGAGTCAGCCTCCACCACATCACTTCCTAATGCATTCCATTTGTCTACTACTCTGACACTGAAAAAATTCTTTCTAACTTCTCTATGGCTCATTTGGGCACTCAATTTTCACCTGTGTCCCCTAGTGTGTGTGCCCCTTGTGTTAAAAAGTCTGTCTTTATCTACTCTATCAATTCCTCTGAGAATCTTGTATGTGGTGATCATGTCCCCCCTAACTCTTCTGTCTCCCAGTGACGTGAGGTTTAATTCCCGTAGTCTTTCCTCGTAGCTCATACCCCTCAGTTCTGATACTAGTCTGGTGGCAAACCTTTGAACCTTTTCCAGTTTAGGTCTTATGTTTGACTAGATATGGACTCCATGCTGGAGCCGCATACTCCAGGATTGGTCTGACATATGTGGTATATAATGTTCTGAAAGATTCCTTACACAAGTTTCTAAAGGCCGTTCTTATGTTAGCCAACCTGGCATATGCCGCTGATGTTATCCTCCTGATATGAGCTTCAGGGGACAGATCTGGCGTGATGTCAACCCCCAGGTCTTTTCTCTCTCTCTGACTCTTGCAGGATTTCATCTCCCAAATGATACCTTGTATCTGGTCTCCTGCTCCCTACACCTATCTTCATTACATTACATTTGCTTGGGTTAACCTCTAACAACCATTTGTTCAACTATTCCTGCAGCTTGTCCAGGTCTTCTTGAAGCCTCAAGTTGTCCTCCTCTGTCTTAATCCTTCTCATAATTTTGGCGTCGTCAGCAAACATTGAGAGGAATGAGTCTATACCCTCTGGGAGATCATTTACGTATATCAGAAACAGGATAGGTCCGAGTACAGAGCCCTGTGGGACTACACTGATGACTTCACGCCAATCTGAGGTCTCACCCCTCACTCTAACTCTCTGCTTCCTATTGCTTAGGTACTCCCTTACCCACTGGAGCGCCCTACCAGTTACTCCTGCCTGTTTCTCCAGCTTATGCATCAGCCTTTTATGGGGTACTGTGTCAAAGGCTTTCCGACAGTCCAAAAAAAATGCAGTCCGCCCATCCTTCTCTTTCTTGCTTAATCTTTGTCACCTGATCGTAGAATTCTATTAAGCCTGTAAGGCAAGATTTACCCTCCCTGAACCCATGTTGATGGGTTGTCACGAAGTCCCTTCTCTCCAGATGTACTCACCTAGTTGTGCTTGCGGGGGTTGAGCTCTGGCTCTTTGGTCTTTGGTCTTTGGTCACGATCTTGTCCATCACCTTGCATGGTATACAAGTTAAGGACACTGGCCTGTAGTTCAGTGCTTCTTGTCTGTCGCCCTTTTTGTATATTGGGACTACATTAGCCGTCTTCCATATTTCTGGTAGGTCTCCCGTTTCCAGTGACCTACTATACACTATGGAGAGTGGCAAACAAAGTGCTCCTGCACACTCTCTCAATACCCCATGGTGAGATTCCGTCCGGTCCAACAGCCTTTCTCACGTCCAGCTCTAATAGGTGCTTCTTGACCTCATCTTTTGTAATTTCGAATCCTTCGAAATGTGTGTGTGTGTGTGTGTGTGTATGCCTAAGAGTAGTCACAGGATAAGAGCTATATACGCGGTTTGGTATAACACTCTGAAAATACTAAACCTCGTGTGTGTGGGGGGGGAGGAGGAGGAGGGGTTAGATGACAGGGTGCAAGTGTTGTGCGGTGAGAGATGGGATTACGAATGGGGAAAAAGAGGGCGGGACGTGAGGTTCGAGACAGTACAACATCCCTATATAAACTACAATTCTCCACGTAGCTAGTCAGTACACGTGGAACCTCCATCGTGGTCACACCTCCACATCTCTGTTCTTCAGCCCCTGCCTTAGTTCGTGGCGCCTGGGACGCTCCTGACACCGTCAACATGAAGCTGCTACTTTTGTTCGCTTTCTGCGTCGTCAACGTCGCTCTTGTTCACGCATTTGACTCAACCGACGACAACCAACGGAAATCCGCAAAGAACGTACCATCAGATCGAGGTATTAAGTCTACCGGCGAGAGGAGCTCAGGCCAGATACGTAAATCCGAGAGTGGTCATGGCGTCAACGTTCGCAACAGAGTTCCTAAAAAGTTGCACGACAAAACCCAGAGGAATGTCCAACTCCAACAAGCTCAAGAAGGCCTCGCGAGACGGTAAGATCGTCAAGCACAAGAAGAAGGCCTCGCGAGACGGAAAGATCGTCAAGCACAAGAAGAAGGCCTCGCGAGACGGTAAGATCGTCAAGCACAAGAAGGCCTCGCGAGACGGAAAGATCGTCAAGCACAAAAAGAAGGCCTCGCAAGACAGAAAGTTCGTTAAGAAGATGGATCACCAATCTAAGAAGGTAAACTTAAACAATATTGTATGTGTTCTAAATATATTATTTAAAACCTATCATTATTTTGCAGTCAATTTGTCACCAGCCGCCCTCATCACCACCACCAATCACCACCACCCTCATCATCATCAACCACCTTCAATAGCAACAGGTGGACCCATTCTGCGATAAACACCATGAATACATTCGAAATAACAAACACAATCACTGAGAAGGGTGTCGACGAAATACATGCAGACTTTGTTATTCAAGCCCCTTGGAAATCTCCGCCAGCAGACTTTAAGATTATGATTCTCGAAGGAAAAAAGAACCAGACAAATCCTCATCTGCTACGTAATATTGCACAGATGCATATAGAAGCAAACTTGGCATCTGACAGCTTCACTTACTTCACAGATGGATCAGTAGACCAGCAGGGACAAGAAACCGGAGCTGCAGTTAAAGCAGGAAAATCTGTAAATAGTTGGAGACACAAATCGATGTTCGACTTTACAAACAGAGATGCTAGCCGTTCAAAAGGCTTTAGAACATGCTCTTGCTGAACACTGATAGGTTATCATACATACAGATTCGAGAACTGTCATTGAAACCTTGCAACAAGAACACATATGTGATAACATCCATCTGATCACAAATGACATATCATTAATGCACACACTCAAACGTCAAGGCCGTCCAGTACTTATCAACTGGGTGCCAAGTCATGTAGGAATAATAGGAAATGACATTGCAGGCGAAGCTGCAAAACTTGCAACTAAGAGAAGAAATGTATACATTTACATACCACAGAGTCTATCACAGATTAAGAAAGTAATTAGAAACAGAGTAATGCAAAAGATGTACAGTGACCACAACACAGCAGTTGCAACATCAGGATCTGCGGGTCGATACAAGAATTCAACCAACTACGAATCACTTAGTTTGATGAAAGGGAACAGTAGAACAACAGAAGTACACTTACATTGCATCAGGCTTGGATACTCATGTGCATCGGAAATAGGCTTACAGGTTCCGGAAGATGAGAGAAAATGTCAGCACTGTGGAGAAATGCCCGACAGACCACTGGAACATTATCTAACACAGCACACAGTTACAAACCCATTAAGATTTCAACTTAGATTCAACAGAGCAGAAGTTGTTAAACACGTGGGACAAAATCTTCACCAAATCGAAGGGCACAAGCGTGCCCTTCGGGCTGCTTGTGTGGCCATGTCTGTTTTTGTTCCCATTATCATGAATTGCCGCTGTTAATTTATTTTTGTTTGTGTTATATTTTTATGTTTCCTTTCTTCTTATTGTAATTATGTATTTGTGCCTCTCCGTGTGTGGTTTCCGGGGCCGGTAGGCTTGTTTGGTATTGTGTTTCGATGGTTGGGTTGTTGGGTGCGGGTTTGGTTACTATGTATTTTCCTGTTGTTATTTTTGTACTGTCTTGCATTATGTTTGTGCTTTTTGTTGGGTTTTTGTTGTCGGTCCTTCAGGGCGATACTTTATGTCTTTGTAATTGTGTACTTTTGTGCTTTTGTGATTTTGTAACTTGTGATTTGTGTTCTGTTTGTTTTGTTCTCGGTTTATTGTATTAATATGCAAGCTTGCGTGTCAAGCTAACATTACCCTCCTGTCTTGTACCGTTATTTCTGTACTGTATTGCATTGTGTTTATTGTTGTCGGCCCTTCAGGCCGGTATCTAGTGTCTTTGTAATTTTGTGATTTTGTCATTTGTGTTCTATTTGTTTTGTTCTCGTTTTATTGTATTTATACGCATGCTTGCATATAAAAAAACTCACTCTCCACTGTTTCTTTCCCTGGCAGTCGTGCGCAGGCGTCTGTGTCGAGGACGCCCAGGAGTGCACTCATGGCACAATAGTTAAGAGCAAGTGCCATGATGGACTCAAGTGTTGTGTCTCTGGTGAGTACTGTTACACACACACACACACACACACACACACACACACACACACACACACACACACACACACACACACACACCACCACCACCACCACCACCACCACCACCCCCCTCTCCCACAGGGGGGGGGGGCCACACCACCACCCTCCTCTGCATAGAAACCCTTCCTTCCCCTCACCCTACCTGCCCCCACCCAACCCTCCCTCCCACCCCACCCCATTCTGACCCTGACACCCCTTCCCCATTCCCATCATGTCCCCCCTCCCACCTTTTTCCCCCTGTCCCCCCTCCCCCTTCATCCCATACCCTCCCTATCCCTCCTCCCCCCTCACTGCGTATCCTCCATGTCCCCCTTACCTCCTTAACCCACACCCTACCTGTCCCCCCTTCCCTTCAACCCCCACCCCCCACCCCAAAATCCTCTGAGACCCTGCAAACCACCTCACAGATCCTCTCGCCCACGGAACAGCTTCCCACACCAGCAGAATGCTTGCCAAGAAAGGGACATGAAAATGAACAGAAGAAAGTGAGCTTCAAGGCGATGTACACTAACATAGATGGGATTTCAAATAAAACAAGTGAACTTGGAGAATGGGCACTAGAAGAAAACCCAGACATAATAGCACTCACAGAAACAAAGTTAACGAAAATCATAACAAACGCAGTGTTTCCACAGGGCTACTATGTAGTGAGGAAAGAGAGAGAAGGGAGAGGAGGAGGTGGTGTAGCTCTGCTACTAAGAGAAGGTTGGAGTTTCAAAGAGATGGTAATTCAGAACTGTGAAGGTTTCAGTGACTACATTTCAGGCACCATAGCAACTGGAGGACAGAAAATTATAATAGTAGTCATATATAACCCCCCCCCCCCCACCAAATGACAGAAGACCCAGACAGGAATATGATAGAAACAACTTGGCCACCATCAATATAATAGAGAGAGCAGCTTCTGTGGCTAGCAGGAACGGATCCAGACTTCTAATCATGGGAGACTTCAACCATGGGAAGATAGATTGGGGGAACAGAGACCCACATGTAGGCCCAGACACATGGAGAGCTAAGCTGCTGGATGTGGCAACAAGAAACTTTCTAAGTCAACACGTCAAGGGACCGACAAGAATGAGAGGAGGGGATGAACCAGCCTTGCTTGATCTGATATTTACCCTAAATGAGTCGGATATAAGGGAAGTTAAGTTGGAAGCCCCCTTGGGAATGAGTGATCACAGTGTATTGAGCTTTGAGTACCTGGTTGAGCTGGGAATTATCACCCCCAATAAAGAACTGGGAACCAAAGGGCTGGCGTACCGAAAGGGAAACTATGAGGAAATGAATAAATTCCTATGGGATATACATTGGGACACAGAACTCGGAACCAAGTCCGTACAAGACATGATGGACTATGTCACCCAAAAATGTCAGGAGGCTGTAAGCAGGTTTGTCCCAGCCCGACAGGAAAAAACAGAGAAGCAAAGGAAGAATCCGTGGTTTAATAAGGAATGTATGAAAGCAAAGGAGCAAAACAAAAGGGCATGGAGGAACTTCCGTAATAACAGAACACCAGAAAGTAGAGAGATACCAGAGAACCAGGAACGAGTATGTCAGTGTGAGAAGAGCAGCTGAGAAAAGGTATGAAAATGAAATAGCTAATAAAGCCAAGACCGAACCCAAGCTACTACACAGTCACATCAGGAGGAAGACAACAGTGAAGGAACAGGTGATGAAACTTAGGGTGCGCGAGGACAGGTACACAGAGAATGACAAAGAGATGTGTGAAGAACTCAACAAAAGGTTCCAGGAGGTCTTTACAATAGAACAGGGAGATGTCGCGGCGCTAGAAGAGGTGGCAGCAAACCAGGTGACCTTGGATAGGTTCGAAATTACAAGAGATGAGGTCAAGAAGCACCTATTGGAGCTGGATGTGAGAAAAGCTGTTGGGCCGGATGGAATCTCGCCATGGGTATTGAAAGAGTGTGCAGGAGCACTTTGCCTACCACTCTCCATAGTGTATAGTAGGTCACTGGAAACGGGGGACCTACCAGAAATATGGAAGACTGCTAATGTAATACCAATATACAAAAAGGGTGACAGACAAGAGGCACTGAACTACAGGCCAGTGTCCTTAACTTGTATACCATGCAAGGTGATGGAGAAGATTGTGAGAAAAAACCTAGTAACACATCTGGAGAGAAGAGACTTCGTGACAACCCATCAACATGGGTTCAGGGAGGGTAAGTCTTGCCTTACAGGATTGATAGAATTCTACGATCAGGTGACAAAGATTAAACAAGAAAGAGAAGGGTGGGCGGACTGCATTTTTTTGAACTGTCGGAAAGCCTTTGACACAGTACCCCATAAAAGGTTGATGCATAAGCTAGAGAAACAGGCAGGAGTAACTGGTAGGGCGCTCCAGTGGATAAGGGAGTACCTAAACAATAGGAAGCAGAGAGTTACAGTGAGGGGTGAGACCTCAGACTGGCGTGAAGTCACCAGTGGAGTCCCACAGGGCTCTGTACTTGGACCTATCCTGTTTCTGATATACGTAAATGATCTCCCAGAGGGTATAGACTCATTCCTCTCAATGTTTGCTGACGACGCCAAAATTATGCGAAGGATTAAGACAGAGGACAGCTTGAGGCTTCAAGAAGACCTGAACAAGCTGCAGGAATGGTCGAACAAATGGCTGTTAGAGTTTAATCCAAGCAAATGTAATGTAATGAAGATAGGTGTAGGAAGCAGGAGACCAGATACAAGGTATCACTTGGGAGATGAAATACTTCAAGAGTCCGAGAGAGAGAAAGACCTGGGGGTTGATATCACGCCAGACCTGTCCCCTGATGCTCATATCAAGAGGATAACAGCAGCAGCATATGCCAGGTTGGCTAACATAAGAACGGCCTTTAGAAACTTGTGTAAGGAATCTTTCAGAACATTATATACCACATATGTCAGACCAATCCTGGAGTATGCGGCACCAGCATGGAGTCCATATCTAGTCAAGCATAAGACTAAAATGGAAAAGGTTCAAAGGTTTGCCACCAGACTAGTACCCGAGCTGAGAGGTATGAGCTACGAGGAGAGACTACGGGAATTAAACCTCACTTCGTTGGAAGACAGAAGAGTTAGGGGGGACATGATCACCACATTCAAGATCCTCAAGGGAATTGACAGGGTTGATAAAGACAGGCTGTTTAACACAAGGGGCACACGCACTAGGGGACACAGGTGGAAACTGAGTGCCCAAATGAGCCACAGAGATATTAGAAAGAACTTTTTTAGTGTCAGAGTGGTTGACAAATGGAATGCATTAGGAAGTGATGTGGCGGAGGCTGACTCCATACACAACTTCAAGTGTAGATATGATAGAGCCCCATAGGCTCAGGAACCTGTACACCTGTTGATTGACGGTTTAGAGGCGGGACCAAAGAGCCAGAGCTCAACCCCCGCAAGCACAACTAGGTGAGTACACACACTATTTAACACAAGGGGCACACGCACTTAGGGGACACAGGTGGAAATTGAGTGCCCAAATGAGCCATAGAGACGTTAGAAAGAATTTTTTCAGAGTAGTAGACAAATGGAATGCATTAGGAAGTGATGTGGTGGAGGCTGACTCCATACACAGCTTCAAGTGTAGATTTGATAGAGCCCAGTAGGCTCAGGAATCTGTACACCAGTTGATTGGCAGTTGAGAGGCAGGACCAAAGAGCCAAAGCTCAACCCCCGCAAGCACAACTAGGTGAGTATACACACACACACACACACACACACACACACACACACACACACACACACACACACACACACACCTTCTATATATTTGATAAATTTATTTATTTATTTATTTATTTATTTATTTATTTATTTATTTATTTATTTATTTATTTATATACAAGAAGGTACATTGGGATTGTGAGGATACATAGCATAGTAATTACATTCTTGTATAGCCACTAGTTTCGGGCAAATAAGTTAAATATAGTTAAAAAAATAAGCAAATACAATCTGATATAAACAAAACTAAGATATTAACCGATGTTAATTTCATGAAAAAAACATGCATAAGATCAGTTAGAAAGAATCAATTAACACGAAGTAAAATCACTTACAGTTCGTCAAGAGATTTGTCTATTATTTATGATCTTAATACTCGATGTTTAATTTACGACAAAACTCAAATGACCTTTCTAAATCTACGGGGGTTTGATGACCTTTCCTATGTGTTGCTACACTTCCCACATACCCACCTGTCACATACCATAACCAGTGGCATAGAATTTTGTCATTGGTTACACACACCTACCTAACCTGCTCACTTAACCATTCGTGGAACCACGTCCCGGTAACGCTCACTGTACTTCCTACACACCCACCTACTGCACAAGCTGCCACCATCCCTCTCACGAACCTAACCCATCTGTTATTACCACCTGTTTCGTCTCTTTGTTACTGCCATATCGCATCTATTTGTTATTCCCACCGTTGGTACACAGCACCTGTTGTCCTGCTGCTACCCCAGCCACACACCTGTGTAGCTCCCACCACAACACTTACCTAGCACCCACACCACCACACCTTCATCCACTACAACCCCTCATCACCACTTCACTACACCATCACTGCACATCACCACTTCACTACACCATCACTGCACTACAACACTACTTCATACATCACTCCTCCACAATCACTCTGCTCATCCTAAAATGATAGTGCTTATAGCAACTCAACTATTAGGTCGAATGTACACAAATGGACTGTTAGCAGCCAACAATGGTCACGTTTTGTACAATTTATTTTCTATATGACGGGGGAAATTCGAACTTAAGCATTCCTAGGCCTAGTATAGCACTTAAACTATATTAGTCCTACAATAGTGCATATTAGGCCTAGGATTGCTTGTTTACGCTGTGGACTGGTCAACTTCTTTAGCTACTTCTCCATTTTTTAGTATATTTGGGTTAATACAAATACAAAACGTGAACTTTTTGGAGTCAACAGTCCAATTTCGTCGTACCACTTTTGGTAGATCACTGCACATGAGAGGCTACCCATGCTAGTGTAAAATAAATTTTAAATACGTATACTTGTACCTGTATACAACAATTTTTTTTAATTTAATTGTTTCCTGTTTGTTTTGTTACGCAGATGAGCCAAGGGTGAAGACAGAGGAAAAGAGAAGTAAGTATGTGATGATCTCTATGTGAATCCTTACATAATTGTTTTATATAAATGTTTTGCAGGGTGAGAGATTTAGCTTCTCGGGATCCCACTGTTTATAGCTCTTGAGTAGCTAGTTTTACTCTACAGCCTGTGAAATTCTTTAAAGTTGAACACCTTTAATTTCCCCTTCTCTTACGCTTATCACTGCTAACACACTGAAAAAATACTCACGTCTGACTGAGCAGAGTAAAGTACTGTTTCGATTCTTATGAATGAAGAGGAAGTGTGGGAAATGTGGGAGGGAGTTGAGTGGTTGATGAGGGAAATGGAAGGAATGTGAGTAGGGAGACTTGGAAGCTTTGAATAGTTTAGATCTGGGGGAATATGGGAGTGTATTGGAGGCTGATGGATGGTGGCTGCTAAGTGAGAAAGAAGGGAAAATGGTGTAGCTAAAGTGTTCATATATTGGTTGCCTCGTTGGTGGTCTGGAGAATGTTCTGTAGATGGAGCTGTAGTTCCACATTCCCTGACTTATTAGTGTGTTGAATGCACTTTTTTTTATTTCCCTGCTGGTTCTGTTGCACATTGGCATGTGCTAGTTACTACTCTGTCATTACTCTGTAGTTACTGCTCTCCTGTTGGAGATTGTGACAGATTCCTGCCTCTTCCCTCACTCTCTCTTCTCCCTCAAAAGTATCCCTTTTATCCCCTTCACTGATTAGATCTTGAATTATTTGTGTTTTCTCCTTTTGTATCTTCCACCTGGATTTATCTTCATTGATTACAAACTAAAACCCATTGTTATTTGGATAGCAGCACCCACCATTTTTTCTACTACCTCGTTATTTCTAACTACTCAGGCTTATATGTTGACAGTTTCAGGGTTCAAGCTTTCGGGATCAGGCTCCATGACTTGTAACCTTTCCTGACACTGCCGTTGCTATCGGGCTCCCTGGTTTAGGCTTTCCACAATTCGTCTTCCTACTTTGCTAGCTTTAGCTCAAAACTTAAATTCAGTTTCTTTAGAATGCCCTCAAAATTCTCAGATTCTACAGTTCCGTCTATCAAAACCTGTCGTTTCTACATTCTCACGTAGATTTTTTTCCTCAGCGACTACCTGTGTGATTCTGAACTTGTAGTTATCTCATTTTGGTCATGTTGTAAGATTTATCATTTCCTCTTAACTGTTTCTTACAGCCATCTTACATATATTCCTACCACTTTTTTCCATCTTTGGTCTGAAACTTTCCGCTGCTTGATCATTTGTACTGTCATGTCTATCCACTCCTCCTGTAACCAATTTTGTTCCCTCCACAATCTTACGTGTTCCTCTTGTCCCGCCTGGTCTTCCCCGATATACTGTGTCTCTCCAGTATTTTAATTAAACTAAATATTATGAGATATGCCAACATAGAATGGGAATACTTTCCTCGATCACCTTTATTCAATCAAACCATAAGTAGTCTTTATTTTCCTTCGTTCATTTAGTCTTCCTGTTCGTCTGCTTATTTCCAGAAGTGTGCCGGGCCAACAAAAAGTGTACCAAGAAGAACGGCTCCTGCCAGCCAAAGAAAATTTGTAGTGGAAGCATCGTGAAGGGGAAACTGTGCACCGGCGGCTGTGTGTGCTGTGCGTCCGTGGGTGAGTTCATAATACTGCGGTATCCAGTACAAGTCCCTCGCATTCAGTATAACTTTTTGCAATCTATTAAATGTTTTAAATTCTTATTTAGTGCTTTACATATTTTTTCCCTTAAACTTCACTGTATGAGCTGTTACTTCATGATTTCCTGCCCGAAACGCTTTGCGTAATAGTGGCTTTAGGCATTGTATGTACTAGCTCTATCTATAAAGCCAACAAACTTTGTAAAATCTCTTTATGTATGTACCTTTACCTAAATAAAAATTATTATTATTATAATTATTATTATAACACTTATCAAAAGTTTCTGCAATTCTTTTGCATATAATATCTGCATAAACGAATCCTATTGCCTCCTAGATTTTGACTCTGCAGTCAATAATTGCGAGAAACAGAATCTTTCCAATTTTGCAGCCATGTTAGCCTTATTTGTGTAGTTCTTATTTTAAATAAAACTATATTGACTACATGTCACCCTTTAAACAATTTATTTGTATTTGGAATACAATTAAGATTCGTCTATAGCAATGATTCCCAACCCAAGGAGTCGCGAAACCTAAATTCTGAGAACTTATATATCCGATTCGTCGAGAATTAATAAGTGGTTAATATTCCCGACAGCACTCTATGACCTTTTTGATTCGGCTTTGCCATAAAGTAGCTGTTAATTTCTCTTCGATTCACAGATTCCTCGTGCAAGACCAAGAAGAGCTGCAAGGCAGTGAATGGAGCATGTGGGCCGTTGAGTCAATCTTGCAGTGGACAGTTGCATAAGGGCAAGCAGTACTGCAAGGGTAGTGGTTGTGGTTGTTGCAGCCCTACTGGTAAGATTATCAGCCCACCTTCTCATCCTTACCCACAACTGATGCTTTTATTTAGGCTGGTATGGTGTTTGTCCTCTAAGTTCGCGGAAACTTGTTTTTATTTAATTTTAAGTCTGGATTCTACATTTAAGGACAATTTTAATTTTATTAATTATAAGAAATCTTTAGGATTTGAGTTGAATAGTGTTACTAAAATTAGTTAATTCCAAAAATCATGGTAGGTTATATATGGACTCCATGTTTTAAACATAGGCTGTTTCTTGCATAGTTCTGTAAAAAGAGTTCAAATTATCCATCCAAAGTGTTCACGTTATTTGCGATTCTTGAAGGTGCTATGATACGATAAATATCGTAAAATCTTAAGGTATTGAAGTAATACCTTAAAGGTGTGACTTGCGATAATTTAAGGTGTTATTTGTTATAACTAAAACATTCCTTACAGAATATTAAAAAAAAATCTTATTTTTTTCAGATAACTTTTAAAACGTTTTCGTCGATACTTAACAGAGGAAATTAAGTATCATGAGATTTAGTATTCAAAATACGTTTCAAACACGTCACGTGGAATAATCTAATCAACACGATTTTGAAAAATTTTCATACATCATTTCATTGCCTTCGGTCGATAGTGTATGTTGAAAATTCCAAAAGAATGTTGCATTCACTGTAATTTTTAGGTGTTGTTTTCGTTGCAAGATTGTATAGTGCTCCTCTATACGTGAGCATTTTTTCAAGAGTTTAGATTCGTGGTGTATGTTCGTGTGTGTCGTCTACCGCTTGTATCTGCTCTCTAAGGCTTTGTCTATTGTCTATCGCTTGTGTGTATCGTCTGCAGCTTATCTCTATCGTCTGCATATTATGTCTGTTGTCTGCATCTTGTGTCTATTGTCTGCAGCTTGTGCCTGCCGTCTGCAACTTGTGTCTATCGTTGACCACGTGTATGTATCGAATTACGATCATCGATGGAACAATTACCCAATAGGCACAATATCCAAGAGTAGCATTAATTAAACGTTGACTCAACGTTATCGATGTTAATTCAACGTTGAATTAACGTTTCTCTTGGATGTTGTGTTCACTGGGTACAAACGTGTTAAATCCCTTGTGGCATACGTAATACAGCCGATGCCGATCGCTTCAACAAACACCCCCGCGAAGGGAGGAGACAAACACCTTGAGCAAATCTCGACTCTGCGGCGTCAAGACTTTCTTAATAAAGTGACAAGTGTTCAAAAGATGGTAGGGCGGTATGTCCTTCGCCGTTGCTTCAAGCTAATTCTCCTCTGGTGCTTCTTATGGGTTTCCTTTTATAGCATATTATCACAGGATTCCAGGCGTCCCTCCTAGCTGCCATCCCCAGAGCCTGGAAGCTCAACAAACGATACATTAGACGCCATACTTGATTGAGGAGCAGCGGCGTCTTGAGTACCTCCTGTTAGTCACGTTCAGTCGCTCCCTGAATGTTGCTGGGATGGGTGAAGCTGGGACGAATATGAAGCGCGATCACACACCGAACAATTCTACCAGACCTTCCCAGAATTCCTTTTTCACAATATATATGGTGAGGAAGGGATACAAAAAGCAATTTCTGTTTTCTATTTGATTTGCGTCATAATACAAAATGTTTGTCATCGATTGCTGGAAAAATAAATGTGTATAAATTTATAAAGTAAATATTTTGAGATACTGATAGTACATCATGTTTCCCGCTCATGTTGGTTTCTTCTGCCCTGCAGGTTCTGTAAAGTCTACCATGTGACGTTAAGATTATTTTCTTCCACAAAATCTTATCGCAAGAACATTAATGCTAAAGTTGAAATTAAAAGCAAACACGGAAACATGATGCTTATTGCCGAAAACATGCGATGTGCATTATACCTGGCTTAAACACGCATAGAAAAAAGGTGATTTACGAAAAACAGCCTCAATTATCACATTAATTTTTGTCTAACAATGTGTATGTTTAAATGAAATAGTTTGTATTTACCTAATGTATCTGAGAAATGTATTTTTATTTATTTTTCTAGATTTTACAATAAATTTAAAAATAACATATTACTGGCACCCGGTATGTTTTCGTTCCCTTTAGCCATGTACAGCTACTGTGTGGTAATCCCGCCCTACCTTGGTAATGCTAGGGGAAACAAGAACCACAGCCCTAGCCCAACGACTGACCTTCTCCAAGATGCAAGGCACAACACTCAACAATATCCAAGTAACTGTGGAAACACTCCATGCACATAAAAGGACCCAGTCTTTGGAACTCACTCCCTGACGAATTAAAAGATTGCCCAACCTATGCCCTATTCAAAAGTAAAACCAAGACGTACCTAATTGCCTCCTCATAGTTTCCTACTTGTGCTTCAAACTCACACTGTATCTTGTGCTACCCATTTGCCTAATATTAGTACTTAATACTTAAGACATATATTTTTACCAGTGTAATCACCTCTGTCAATTTATATTATAGTTATTTGTTGATATAAAACCTTGCTCGAATGTACCTTTTCATCTTACCTGCTATGTTAGATTAAGGACCTTCCCGAAACGCTATGCGTGTTAGTGGCTTACTAGAATGTACTAATACCCATCTTTTGTAATCTCACAAACCCATTGTACCTTCTTGTGAATAAATTAATATTATCATTACTATTATTAAATAGTTACTGCTAGGTGAACAGAGGCCTCAGATGTAGGAAACGTTCCTTGTCAGGGGAATCGAATTCTGTTCCAAATGGTTGTAAACTGACTATGCTGTCCTCATAATCTGTCTCCTCGTCCACGTATTCCCGTTCTTAGTCTGTCCTCACATCCAAGCTCTTATTCTGTCCTCAAACTTCACATTCCGTAAATATAGCTCAGTTAAAGACTGTCCTTATATCTCAATTCTTAGTTTGTATTTCGGTCCTTCTCGGCCCCTGTTTTTACTTTGTGGCTCTTCTCCTCTTCTCGGTTCATGTGAAATCGATCGACGTGTTTTCTTGAAGCTCCTCCAGTTCTATTGCGACGGCTTTATTCTTGGCCTGCCATTATACGTGGCCCGTCCACATGGCATGCGTTGACTTTGTGCCGGTTTAAGTATGCCATGCTTAACTGTTTTCTTTGACACGGTTTTACAGTTTTCTTTGGTACAGGTTCTCTAGCTTGCCCATTGTTGCTAAACCTATCCGTAACTTTGGGAACGCGAGATCTTGTTCCTTATTTTAATTATTCCAAGCCTACAAGCCTTGCGTTATAATTTAACTATTTAAATTTGCTATTGAATCTGTGGTTAAAGTTGTGGGTGGAGATGGCTCCAACAATTTCTATTCTTAGTACATTCCACTTGCTGACCATCCGTACATCAGGATATGAGTATTTTCTTACTTTTCTTTGACTCATTTGCATTCCAATTTCTACTTGTGATTTCGTTTTACTTTCTCACAATTTGAAGCGGCTGCCCTTGTCCATCTAGTCTACTCCCCTCAGTATCTTGTATGTTGTGATCATATCCCTTCTTTCTTCTGTCTTCAAGGATTCTGAGGTTTAGTTCCCTTAAAATATCCTCATATCTTAACCCTTTTAGCTCTAGCCCTAATCTTATTACAAAAGTAAAACCTTTGTACTTTTTTATTTATTTATTTTTATTCTTCACAAGGTGCCGATTTAATACCGGTGCTGCGTATTCCAGGTTGGTTTAACAAATGTTGTGTAGACTGCCTTAACAAAAAAAAAAAAAAAAAGAGTCCTGATTAAGGTTTCTAAACGTTGTTTTAATGTTTGCCAGCGTCTCATGTGTTGCCGATGTTAACCTGTTTGTGTGCCACAGGAAAGTGTTGAAATTATATCCACTCCCAAATTCTTTCTTCTATGGTATAGATGCCTCCTGGTCTCATTTTCCTTTTCCTATCGTCATTACCTTATATGCTTGAGGAATTAATTCTATCAATCATTTGTTTGCCCACTCCTGGAGTTTGTTTCCCCTTCTGGAAACTATCTATAATCATCCAGGAGCCGGTCGGCCGAGCGGACAGCACACTGGACTTGTGATCCTGTGGTCCTGGGTTCGATCCCAGGCGCCGGCGAGAAACAATGGGCAGAGTTTCTTTCACCCTATGCCCCTGTTACCTAGCAGTAAAATAGGTACCTGGGTGTTAGTCAGCTGTCACGGGCTGCTTCCTGGGGGTGGAGGCCTGGTCGAGGACCGGGCCGCGGGGACACTAAAAGCCCCGAAATCATCTCAAGATAACCTCAAGAAGATCCACTTTTTGCATTACTCATTAGCTTTGCGTCAGCTGTAAACAGTGGCACGCAAGTGGTCACTCCCTCGGGTAGGCCAGTCACATATATTTGTAACAGTAGTTATACAAGAACTGAGTCTTGAGATCACTCTCCCTATCCCCTTTTGTTGCATTCCTTCAGCTTGAAACCTTGTCTTTGACTGTGACTTTGGTTTCTGTCCTTCAGGTACTCCCGTACCCAGTTCAGTCTTCGTGGATTAGTACTTCTTGCTGAGGTTTAAATTGGTTGATATTTCTCATTTATCTGACGTTTTTTTCTTTTTCGTTTTCTTGGCGTGCGCTTTTGCACAAGTTTACTACTAATACGCAGTCTTATTGCCATCTGTGTTTTAAAATCGGTTCTGTTAATACGAAAAGTTCTCAATATTATCAATAGTTTGACTAGTACTATTGATGGGGCACGTAAAGTGAGATACAGTTGTTTTTTTGTTTTTTGTTTTTTTTATTATTTTCTACCACAGACGTGGCCACACATTAACAATGCTAACCAGCATATATACATTTTCTTCTGTCCTCCATGGACAGGGTTAGAGAAATGTTGAACATAGAGTTCAAGGGTTTATTGAACACTCAACCACAGAAGGTGATTCGGTGCTTTTAAAATGCTAAGTTAACCTACATACGTAAATACATAGATACACAGATTTACGTATGCCCTACATAAAGTGTTTGATGTGTCTTTTACATAGTGTCATTAATGTACATTCACAAAGGTGAAATGTAATTCTGATCAGCTTCCATATATACTTTATACCCATACATATACATACACACACACATATACATACATATATACACACACATGCATTCACATACATCTGTCTCATTTACTCTGACAGGGTGAGATAGCTGATAAAGAAACTAGTGTGCAATTAAGCACTTAATCACTGAAGGTGATGAAGGTGCTTTTACAAGCTCAGGTTATATAGTTATATCATATATATACATTGTATGATTGATATATTACATGGTCAATCTTGGATACAAGTCCAATATATCATCAAGTGTTCCAGTACTCATATAGTAACTACAGAGTTCAGCATACCTTAGCCCAGGAGGGCGAAAGTCAGTCAGTATGGGACATTCTACAATATAATGTTCAAGAGAGTGCATGTTTTCTCTTTCACAAAGTTGACACATTGTGTACTCGACATTTGGGTTTTGAGAAAGCTGCCAGATACGTCTATATCCCAGGCGTATTCTGGCCACTATAACATCACATTGCCGGGTTCTTGTTCTATTAGTCCCATATGTGAATGCCTCCTCACGATATCTATCATAATATTTAATGCTACAACTTTCAGGTCTTTGAGAATTTGTTAGGTTGGTGAGATTTTCATTAGATATTTGTTTAAGTATTCTCTTTGTCACTGCTAATGAAACACCCATATCAATTTCTACCACTGGTTTTCTGCAGGCTGTCTTAGCAAGCATATCAACAGTGTCATGCCTTGAGATGCCAACATGTGATGGTATCCATAGGAATTTAATCTCAAATCTGTTTTCTTTAGCAGCTAAAACATTCATTCGAATATCACTGACTATTTTCTGGGTGTCACTACTATGTGCATTCAGTGCCAGGAGTGCACTCTGCGAGTCACAGTATATAAGTCCACTGCCTTTGTCTTTTAAAAATTCAGTGGCAAGGTATATGCCTGCAAGTTCGGTTTGAGTTGTACTTGCCCAGTCATTGACGCGCTTCATTGCTGTATGTACGAGAGAAGATTGTTCAAATATGTTACATGCACATCCGGTACATCGTCCACCTTCTTCTACAGAGCCGTCGGTATAGCACTGATAAACATCGTTACCCATACTCTGAGTACTTTCAGTGATGCTTTTCAGTGTTAACTGTTTTAATAATGTAGTGTGCACACTATCTTTCTTGGGCGCATTTACAAAATCAACTGATAGATCCCAGTTATCCCATGTAGTAATTGGCTGATTAATCATTAGTTGAGTTGGGTACATATTTAATATTTTGATGGAGTTGGCTACCTTGTAGAACCAATATACATAATCAGATTTCGTTCTTCTTCTATAGACCTCAGGTGAGTGCAGCATATTAGAAAGTTTAGCTTGAAACTTTATGTGTTGTCTAGATCTACTCAATGCCTTCACGCCGAAAACTGTGCTAATAGACAAAATTCTCTCACTTATGGTAGGTAATTTTAACTCTGCTCTCATATTAACTATTCTCGTGGACTTTGGAGCCCCAAGGATGAGACGCATAGCTTCATTTTGCAAGGTTTCAAGAGATTTCAGCTCTTTGTCAGTATACAGTGTGTGAGATGTAGAGCATTGTAGTCAATCACAGAGCGTATAAATGATACATAAAACATTTTAGCAAGTCTCACGTTAAGTCCATGATTGACACCAACAAGGACCCGCAAGGGCTTTAATCTCTCCCAAAGTCTCCTCTTGAGAGAAGAAAGGTACCCAGGGTCGTTAATGGGGACACCAAGGTATCTGTAAAACTCACAGTTCTCAAGTGCTCGCCCATCTATATGATAATTGGGTGGTGGAATACCACATGGAATGAGGGCACGAGTTTTGTGTACAGAGATAAGGAGGCCACATGTGAGATACAATGTAATGGGGCGCGTAAAGTGAGATACAATGAACCACACTGAAGACGACATTAAGTACCACTACAAGCACTACCTATTACTACATATAAAATATCAAGTAGTCAATTCACAGGTTAAATATGATAAAATATCTACAATCAACCAGCAACTTAGGTCACATCTGACCTGTTACATTTCTTACAGGGCATCAATCATGCAACATCCTCAGCTCAAATGTGGGCCAAAATTAAAAAGATCTCCAAGCCTAATACTCTCGCTCATCACTTCCCAGCAGCTTATGCTGACATGCTGCTAGAACAGTATGCAAGCACTGCTATCATATCGAATCTGCCTCAAAATATACAACATCTTGCTAGTACTAATGGTAATAGGAGTCTTAATATTGAAATTGCCTGTAATGAAATGGTCCAGATGATGCTTATGACATTTCTCTATTTGAGCATGAAACTGCACTTAAGAACGGAAGAGCAATTTCTCCTGGTGACGATGGCATAACATGCAGCTTCCTGAGGCTTCTTGTCGACATACCTAAGAGTCCACTGCTAGAACTGTACAGACAAAGTCTACGCCAAGGTGTCCTACCAGATCGTTGGACACAGAGCCTCATAATCCCTGTACCTAATCCCAACTCGAACAAATTTAGGCCGATATCTTTAACTTCTTGCATGTGCAAGGTCCTTGAGAGGATTGTTCTCAGTAGGTTAATGTTGAAAATCAAAAGTCAACTCACTTCTAACTTGCATGGTTTTCTCCATGGGGAGAGGTACACAATCTTGCTTTGCTGAGTACTTCATCAGACAGGAACCAAACACTCACGTAGCCTTTCTTGACCTCCAAGCTGCTTTTGACACAGCTAATAGGGAACTCATCCTAGAGCAACTAGCTTTTTTGGAGTCAGGGAAGATTTGTTGAAATGGATTAGGGGTTAGTTAAATAACAGAACTGCCACAGTCATCTCTAAAGGGGGTTAAAGGTAGTTATCATGCCTACTTTGAATTTGGCACACCTCAGTAAGAAGTCCTCAGTCCTACGCTTTTCAATGTGCTGATGCATAGACTCATAGTTGACGTACCTACTTAAGGCGATGAAGCTGTCATCTGGTATACAAATGACATTTGCGTCATTGCAAACAATGACAGCCGGCTGCAGACTCTCCTTGATACACTTGTTAATGTAGCGAGTAATCCTTATACTCGCTCCATTATCTCATTATCTTAATGGCGTAACTAGTTAGCACTAACTACACAAGCTATAATCCCATCCCTAATTACAGGTAACAGTTCTCACATCCTCCTATCCTAGTAGAGAAAGGTGAGGGGTAGTCACCAAATATAAGGAAGCGATATGAGATTAGACAACACTCGGGAGACATCTCCCGTCACGCAGGGTGCAGTCGCACCTCCACAGATCTCCAGTATCATCTATTGATACTGGAAATGGCTCAAAAGGGCCACCACTTATGGGCTATTCATGCCCAAGCCATCTTTTGGGTGGCTTAATCTTCTCTCTCTCTCTCGATTAGACAACAGTACAATTTCCAGTCAAGAATGTAGCACTCGGCGTAGGCAGTGCTAATCGTCTCCAAGACACTACAGCACTAAATCGTAATGGTTTGGCGCTTTTCCTTGATATTTCTCCTCCCTTCAGATGGTATGAGGTATCATGGTACCTCATACGTGCTACCATGCCAAATGGTATGAGGGACTTTGAGTTCTGTAATTGCTTCATACACTCAGGAATACTGGAAGATATTCTTGTGCTGTACCCAGGTTTTGCTAATGGAGGCTAATAGATCAGCCTTATATTTCATGTTCTCTCCTGATTCCATGTATGACTAACCATCCTGTAAGATAAATAAATAAATAAATAAATTTAAATGTATAGATTTAATTAACTTAGATAAGTTCATATTAGATGAACTTACAGCTAGTTTTTAATCTACACTGTGTAATCTTGCTACCATATAGAATATTGTAACAGCACACTGCTGTGTGTACCCAACCTCGTTAAGTAGTTAGTTTAGTTCATTTATTATGCACCCCATACTCATCCTGTAGGCAGTCGTGGGCGATAGTGGAAAGCGTTACAAAGACACATAATGGGCTCAGGGACTGAACCCCACAATTCATTTAGCTACGCAAGTTACAATCTTGATGAGCTAGTTACAAAATTCAATACACATCGTCACATCATCAATGGGTTCGAGATCGACCACAATTACAATTTCTAAATTAAGCAACTGACATATGGTCACTGCTTGCAACACAAGCGGGGATGTTTCTGGCGGGGGAGAAAGAAACAATTGCGCAGCGCGTCCCGCGGCGTTGCGCGGGCAGTTTGGGGCCGTATAAATACGGGCGCACAACGGGGCTCCGCCTCACTCCGCTTGCCCTCGCCGCTGCCCTCGCAAAACCCCACCCTCCCCCCCTTTTGCAAGCGGCTGCTTTTGTACCCCCGTCATGCTTTGCACAGTTGTCCCGATTGTCTCCCCACTGCATGTGGGAAGGGGGGTGCAGCGCCGGTCCCCAAGTGTCCCGCTGTCCGCAGCTAATACTTTGCCCAGTCTAGGTGCTAGTAAGCCCTACTTGTAGTCACACCCCCTTCTCCTTATCCATTAGGTCTTTTACGGCCTCTTGGCCGGGTACATTACGTGTTATGTGGTCTCTCACTTATTAGTTATTCTTTGTGTCCTGCCTGTTATATCCTAGTGTTATATAATTACTACACATTTGCACTCGGCCTTAATTCTAGTACCAGTTAACCTTTAGGTTTCTGCAGAATTAGTTTCCATGTCACTATAGGCTAAGGTCTCATACTTACTACGGGTGTACCTTTTAAGTTAAATCTAGTCCTTGGAATTGTTACTGTCAATTCTTACTTTATATATTTACTTTATATATTTACTTTATATATTTTAATATAAACGTTATATATTCCTTAAATTATATTTGAAACTTTGTATATTTACATGTTCAATATTAAGTTTTATATAATATCAACTTTGTTAAGTCTATAATATAAACCGTGTTTAATATAAACTTTATATAATTACTTACTTTATGTGAACTTTATATATTTACATGTTCTGCAGAATTTAATCTTCAATAAACTTTAACGCCCCATACTGCCAGTATCTTTCTCCCCCTGGTCAGAAAATGTGGAGAGCTAGTGTCACAATTGATATGTTTATCCTGCACACCACCCCCCATCCAGTGGGTAGCGGTGGATAGGTTACAATCATTCGGTTACTGTAACTACCTACAGTTTGCAAACTGGGGATATTTGGCTAAGATTTCTGGTAACAGATCATTTTGAATTAAATATTTACACATCTCTCAAACATTTGTTATAGAATTGTCTCTGAATTTGCGTATCTTTTCGCACTCCATCACATAGTGACGGAAGGTGTGCGAATAATTTTGTTGACACAGTTTACATTTGGTCAGGTCTACATCAGCAGATAATGAGAATTCCCAGAGATACTTGTAACTAAGTCTAAGCCGAGCAGTAGTAACATCTAGAAGTCTGCTGATTTTATTGGATGAGCCATAGATGTGTGTCTCCTCTTGCATGATAGTATGGTTTTAGAAGGAAATACTGGTGTCGATTTCACTTTGCCTCATAGATACAAGATAAAAAAAAAAAGTGACATGGACAGAGAACATACAGAGAAAACGTAACCCTAGCAACGAAGAGCAGCCGACGCCATCAACACAACATCCAGCTGTCGTCGCCGTGCCTCAAGTCTAACACAGAGGTCTTATTTCGTATTAACAACTTGTCCTCTACCCTTCAGACCGAACTATTTGCCTTGCTTCTTGCACTGAAATGTGTACAAGTCTCCAAACTTGATACATTAATTGTAAGTGACTTTATCATCCTTAATTGCCCTCAACTCTTTATGGGGGCGTTTTTTTCTGGAAAATTAAGTTGTTCAGTGTCAACCAATATTTTTTTACTAGTTGTATATGAAAAGGGCTGCAATTGTTCCAAGTTTCAGTACTGTAGCCTAAATAGTAAGGGAGATTTTTTATTTTTTTATTTTTTTTCAACGAATTTTACACATATTCAAGTGTATATTTACAACCAAACCTTTCAGATATAATCATTCTATGACACTTTTCTGACACATTAGCATATAATAAAGGATCTGTGGAAGGGGATTTTCCAAAACATCTTTAGTTTTCCTAATACAAATAGTCAAAGTTCCCCCAAAATTATGCAAATATATCATGTTTATTGCTATTTATAAAATCAATAAATGAACTCTGGGGGGGAAAAACGCTTCCAACAGATTTTAGAGACATAAACTTTACATATAAGGTGTAAGTTTCATGTTAATTGAATAAAAAATGAGAGATATTTTTGAACGTTTATGTTACTTGAAAATAAATAAGTAAAAAATAAAGTCTAAGGTGTTGCCATCTGTGACTTGAGGTTGACATCAACCAATGTCCTCCTAAATTGGCACCCTTGCAGATAGGCTTACATGCAGTCAGGTGTATAAGTTTCATGCAAATCGCCCTATAAACAAAAGAGATAAAATTAAAAAAAAAATTGCCTTTTTTTTTTAACTAAATTTTTTTTTAATAAAACTAATTATAATTTGTTTTTATATATGCTATTGTGATAGCTGAGAGTCATAGACATGATTTCAGTTGACACTTTTGTTAGATAATTATTTTTGACCATTTTGAAATATTTTTGACACATAATTCAATATTTTTTTCTCCATTCCTATTTATGCTATGATGCTGAGACTTGGACCAGATGAAACCATTTTCATATACAACTTGTCAAAAAAGTTTGATTGAAATCGAACGAGTTTTCATTTATTGCGTATTTTGGGCAAATTTGGAAATAACGCCCCCTTAAAACATAGCTGTAACATGTTTGTGTCCAAAGCTAGACACAGATACCACTACCTGAGAGAATGTGAACACCTGAGAGTCATTAGAAATATGTGTAGAATAATAAACCCCGCATTGTCTGAGTTAGGAAAACACTATTTTTCAAATACCTGTACAGATATTGTTCTAAAAATATTTCCCCATTTTTCACCTGCAAGATAACGTAAGATTTTAAGGGTTGACGAATGTTAATCTTCTTGTTTGATAAGATGTTCACTTGAGACAGTTAAGCAAGTCCCAGCTGTGTCTGGGTACAAGTGACAGTATGAACAACCCAGTGGGTTTTCTTCCTATTGGGGAGTGTTGTACATGCTGCTATGGTGGTATGTCCACTCACAGGATGAGTGGCACTGTCCAGTAAACTCACCCCTTGGAGCAAACTTAAAAAAATTTAAACAAATACATACAACAAAATTATTAATGATGGTAACAGAGTCCATTTCTTGTGGTCTCCATCTCGTGTTGGCCTCCCAATGCATGATAGAGCTGATCAGTTAGCCAAAGAATCTGTCTTTAAAGGAGAAATTGAGTATAACTTTAGATTGTCAATGAGCAGTCTGAGAGCAATAGTACACCAAGAACTTCAATAAAATCTTGTAGATCTGAGGCAAAGTGAAATCAACACCAGTAATTCCATCTATCATCATACTATCATGCAAGAGGAGCCACACATCTATGGTTCATCCAATAAAATCAGCAGACTTCTAGATGTTACTACGTACTGCTCAGCTTAGGCTTGGTTACAAGTATCTCTGGGAATTCTCATTATCAACTGATGTAGACCTGACCAAATGTAAACTGTGTCAACACAATTATTCGAACACCGTCCATCACTATTTATTTATTTATTTATTTATTTATGCATATACAAGAATGTACATAAGGAATGTGAGGATACAAATATGGTAATTACAGTCTTGTAAAGCCACTAGCACGCGCAGCGTTTCGGGCAGGTCCTTAATCTAAGAAAATTTTAAGGAGGCAAATACTTGCAAAATTTATAGACAAAAAAATGATAACAGATTACATGAAATGAAAAAAAAAAGATGAGAGAAAATTGTAGGTACAGTATATTAAAGCACATAGGTAGCTAAGATTGATTGCAATGACAGCTTGAATGGTAGTTGACAAAAAATAGGTAGGCACAATACAGCAGAAACACTATAAGATTGATTGCAATGACAGCTTGAATGGTAGTTGACAAAAATTGGTAGTCACAATACAGCATATGGCTTGCACATAAAAGAAGACAGCAATGAACACAATGATAAGGTTGTTTGATATTACATAAAAATTAGGAGATTGGGTAACACTAGGTACAGAGCCAATTTAAAGCTCAGTGTAGGAAACTAAGATGAAGTTAGGTACTTTTTGGTTTTGCTTTTAAATAAGGCAAAAGTTTTACAGTTTTTCAATTCACTAGGGAGTAAGTTCCATAGACTAGGTCCCTTAATTTGCATAGAGTGTTTACACAGATTAAGTTTGACCCTGGGGATATCAAAGAGATATTTATTTATTTATTTATTTATTTATGCATATACAAGAATGTACATAAGGAATGTGAGGATACAAATATGGTAATTACAGTCTTGTAAAGCCACTAGCACGCACAGCGTTTCGGGCAAATACTTCTCTATGTCAAATACAAGTCTATGGAACTTACTCCCTAGTGAATTGAAAAACTGTAAAACTTTTGCCTTATTTAAAAGCAAAACCAACTACCAGATATTTATTTCTGGTGTGGTGATAATGGGTCCTATTACATCTGTCCAGGGAGAGTTTCAGAGCATGGTTTGCATTTAAGAACAGGGTTTTGTAAATGTAGCTGACACAAGAGAATGTGTGGAGGGAGTTAATATTTAGCAAGTTTAGGGATTTAAACAAGGGAGCTGAGTGTTGTCTGAAAGCAGAGTTAGTTATTATGTGATGGAGTTAGTTACTATGTGATGGAGTGTGAAAAGATATGTGAATTCAGAGACAATTCTATAACCAATGTTCCACCTATGTGTAAATATTTAATTCAAAATTATCTGTTACCAGAAATCTTAGCCAAATATCCCCAGTTTGCAAACTGTAGGTAGTTACAGTAACCGAATGATTGTAACCTATCCACCGCTGCCCACTGGATGGGGGTGGTGTGCAGGACAAACATATAAATTGTGACATGTTATAAATGATATGAGTGGGGCTTCTATGGGGTACTGGTACTATTAAGGGGTATAGGTAGTTAGAAGACAGGAGTATCAAATATGGGAGAGCTAAAAGGCCCGGCCCCCAAAATAAACTATCCACAGTAGTAATAACTTGCTACAAGACCAAATATGTTCGTCTAAGGGTTGATCACTGCGCTCCCACCTTGGAAGAAGAGATACTCTGTAATTCATGTACTTATTTATTAACCCGTTAACAACCCCCCATATACACTCACACCAATAACAATAATAATAATAACTTTACCACACTATCTTACGTTAAAAGCCTTGGTCCACATAGGCAGGATACAAGGTTTACACTAATAACAAGCTAGGGTAAAGTACTACTGGATAAGCACTGAAGCTGGATGCAGCTTAGGGTAGTGAAACCACGTGGGACCCTAATACAAAACACAACACTTAGGGGTACCCAAACACTGGCAAAATACTATCCCCAGGTCTCACCAATCGTTACTACCAGAGTAGGCACACTCGGACTAATGCCCTGTACTTAGCTTAAGGATACAGGAACTTCAGGTAAGGGAAATAAGTAAGAGGAGAAGGAAGGAGAGTAGGGGAGCAGCCACAGAGTAGGTCTTATCCACACACACCAGCCAGAGAGAAGAGCGAGCTCCTCGCGACCACCTGGCCTCCCTCATGTCGTGGTGCCGGAAGGAGCCTAATTGATCGTGCAGCTAAGCACATTAAAGATCTTCCCCTATGCAACGTATTGTTACTTTATGAATGATTAGAAAGTATTAGTAAGCAAAGTTGGTGCCTATGTTATTATTTAATAATCAACCCCCAGCTCAGTCTTTAAATGCTCTTTGAGAAACAATAATAGTCTTACGTCTGGCAGGGAAGATACAAACAATTTCCATTCGAAATGCGCCAACTGTACTACTTAGGAAGTTTAATAGCTCAATTTTGACCTCTGGTTTCCACTGGAGAACCCAGGGTCGTAACACTCCTCCCCCCTTCAGAGAAAAAAAAATGTGACTACTAGAATAGTAGTCATATTTTTTTGTAAGAGTATACAGAGAACAAAAAGAAAAACATATGACAAAAACAAAAAAATCAATCAAAAGCAATTTCTTTGCAAAAAAAAAAAAAATACAAAGGAGTTCTCTGAAAGAAAAAAAAAAAAAAACATACACAAAAAAATAAAAGAACAGGGAAGTAAATAAATTGGACACGGAATATTTAATGTCACAGGAGAACCTAAAAAAATTAACTAAAGCATGACAGTTGGTAAATGGCTTTCTGTGGCTCAGATGAATGTTATTCAGGCAACCGGGACAGAGCGTCGGCTATCACGTTGAGTCTGCCCGGTAGGTGGGTAATGGAAAGATTGAAGTCCTGTAGGTACAACGCCCACCTGAGGATGCGTTTATTCTTACCCTTCATCTGAGTCAGGAAGACTAGTGGGTTATGGTCCGTGTACACTTCCACTATATTACCTGTGAGGTAAACTTCGAACTTTTTACATGTTAACACTAGCGCCAACGCCTCTTTTTCTACCACTGAATAATTGCGTTGCGCCTTGTCGAATTTCACAGAGTAATAATATACTGGGTGTTCCACCTGATCATCCCCAGTTTGCAACAACACTGCACCAGCACCCGAGTCAGACGCGTCAACATGAATTTTAAACGGTCGGTCGAACCTTGGACTAGCAAGCACTGGGGCGGAAGCTAAGATCAATTTCAAATTTTTAAATGCCTCTGCACAGTTTGATGACCACTTAAATTTAACGGCTTTCCGCAACAAGTCTGTGAGAGGAGTGGCAACACTGGAAAAGTTCTGACAAAAACGTCGATAGTACGCACACATACCGATAAATCTTTGAACGTCCTTTTTAGACTTTAGTACTGGATACTCCAGAATGGCATTGATTTTATCTTGCCGAGGTAACACTTTTCCTTGGCCCACTTCATAACCGAGGTACGTCACTGTGCCTTGGCCAAAATGACACTTTTTAGCATTTAAGGTAAGATTTGCCCTTTTCAAGATGGCAAACAACTGGCGTAACCTAGCTATGTGGTCAGCCCAATTACTGTCAAACAGCACGATATCATCTAAATACGCCCGACAATTTGGCACCTTAGCGAGTAGAGAGTTCATGAGTCTCTGGAACGTGGCAGGGGCATTACGCAAGCCGAACGGTAACACCTGATACTCAAAAACACCCTCGGGTGTCACAAACGCGGTGAGCTGTTTAGCACGTTCAGTGAGTGGGATTTGATAATACCCCCTCGAGAGGTCGAATTTCGAAACGTACTTGGCATTTCCCAACTCGTCAATGCAGTCCTCGAGGAGGGGCAGCGGATAGGCATCCACAATGGTCACCTTGTTGAGCTGCCGATAGTCGGTGCATAATCGCCAGGAGCCGTCTGGTTTGGGGACCAAAAGGCAGGGCGAGCACCAAGAGCCCTGGCTCGGCCGGATGAGGCCGTGCTGGAGCAAGAAGTCGACCTCCTTCCGTACGATGGCCTTCTTTTCTGGACTCATCCGATAGGGTTGAAGGCGAATGGGAGTGTAGTCCGTCAACTCGACATCATGGCAAATGGCATCAGTCTGGGTCGGGACCTCCCCGAACAGACTGGAGAATTCATCAACCAACGACTGCACCTCTTCACGTTGGGCCATCTGCAAATGGGACAGTTCCTCCACAGCATTCACAGAACTAGAATTATTGAAAATGAGATTAGTTGGGTCCCCAGAACAATCATCCCCTCTCTCACTGGAAATGGAAACATTGGTTAGTGCAATGGGCCTGGGGCCCTGGAACTTCTTCAGTCGATTTACATGTATGAGCATTACCTGGTTACGTTTGTCAGAGTGCCTCACTTTGTACGTGAGGTCCCCCGTCTTTTCTGTCACAATGTAGGGGCCTTCGTACTTGTGGGACATAGTGTTCCCTAGTCGAGGCTTTAATACCAGGACAGGGTCGCCAGGCTGAAATACCCGTAACTTAGATTTAGCATCGTTACGTTCTTTCATCTTTTCTTGGGCCTTGCCAAGATACTTTAATGCAGCCGCCTTGCAGTCCTTGAGTCTCTGGTGGTGTTGCGCAAAGAAAGCCGAACCTTCGGATAACGTTACGTTCCCTAACAAATTCTCCTGTAACATTTGCAAGGGTCCACGAACTTTATGGCCAAAGACTAACTCAAAAGGAGAACAGCCCAGTGAACTTTGTAATCCCTCTCTAGCCGCAAACAAAACATACGGTAAATTCTCATCCCAGAAGGTGTGGGAACTCTCGCACGATGTCTTCAACATCTGCTTCAGAGTTAGATGGAAACGTTCAATTACCCCCTGACTCTGTGGATGGTATGGGCTGGAAACCTTATGAGTTATTCCATGTTCCTTACAAAATTGCTCGAAAACATCAGACTTAAAATTAGTACCATTGTCAGTTTGCACGACCCGAGGCAGTCCAAAAGTGGAAAAAAATTGCAACATACGAGCAACAACAGTTTTTGCTCGGATGTTCCTTACAGCAAAAGCCTCTGGGTAACGAGTAGTGATACACATCATCGTGATTAGGTAAATATTACCAGACTTAGTTCTAGGTAATGGTCCAACACAGTCCATTACCACATGAGAAAATGGTTCCTCGGGCACGACAATAGGCCTTAGAGGAGCTTTAGGTGGAGTCTGGTTTGGTTTCGCAACCAGTTGACAAACAATACACGCATTACAAAATTTTGCCACATCGCTTTTCAGCTTGGGCCAGAAAAAATACTTTAAAATTTTGTGATACGTAATATTAATACCTTGATGTCCCCCCATTGGATCATCATGAGCAGCTGCCAAAACTCTTTCTCTATAGCAGGTCGGCAACATAACCTGGTGGACTACCTCCCACTCATTTGACAAGGGAGCACTCTGTGGTCTCCATTTTCTCATCAAAATCCGATCATTGTAGTAGTACCCAGTTGCTGCGTCTACAATTTCCTCCATAGAGATGGCTGTTTCATGACAATCTGCAAGAGTGGGGTCAGCTTTCTGTAACTCACTCAAGGAGGCATCTAGGCCTTGGTCAGATGCCATTGGCCGAGGCTCAACAGTGTTCTCCACCTCCCCACTACTCTCGGTAGATGGCGGTGGCAGGCTCTCCACAATGTCCTCGGCCGCGTCATCGAGTCGGGCCATGAATGTGTCCGCGAGGTCCACTTGGTTTTCACCACTCGGAAAGCTCCTCGTGACCTCGGGATTTACCACCTTGGCAAGCACAGGGCTGCCCTTACATTTAAGTCCCATAGACCTGGTCACCGCGCACGCAGGGTACACAACATTATCCTCTGCGGCGGGTGGATCCAGGCAAACCTTAGGGGTAGGCAACATAATAGGCAGTCTGGAGTCCCCTACCTTATCCCCTGCTAAATCATTACCAACTATTACATCAACATTAGGGAAAGGTAGGTATGAAGTGACTCCGACTGTACAAACACCCTTGTGGAAATCAGATTCCAGGGTAACCTTATGGAGGGGTACTGCTCGAGTATCACTAGTGACACCCTCGACCAGTACCACCTCTCCAGTGTCGAGAGTGTTGGCACCTTGCAATGCACTCTCTAAAATTAAAGTCTGGATGGCACCGGTGTCTCGGAAGATCACCACGTCCTTCCAGGAAGAACCCTCAGACAAAAGTAGTCTCCCTTTCGATAAGAATGGGGTAAGCAAGTCCAACCACTGTGGGTTGGAGGTCTTACTCCCTAACCCTTCTGAAAGCCTCAAGCCCTGTGTCACAACTAGAGCATTGGGTCTTTTTTCAGGGTGCAGTTGCCAACAACGGCTAATAGTGTGGTTTGGACGATTACAGTGACCACAAAAACGTCGGAGAGAAGAGACATTACTAACAGAATTACCCTTCGGTTCACCTTTAGGTGCCGTTGGGCTAGACACTTTAACAGGGTTAGTTATGTCTGAAACAGAAGGTGCATTAGGTAAAGGGTTAGAATGAGCTGGTCTGGACTGGCTGTGGGTATAAGATTTGCTACTCTGTGGGGTATAATTATTTTTATTGGGCCTTTTGCCCGCCAATTGGTAGTTTTCTGCCAACTTGGCCAAATCCCCTATTTTAGAATTTAACTCTATCCTTCCTTTAATGTACTGTGATACGTTCTCTGGCATAACATCTATAAAATGCTCCATTAAAATTAAGTTCCTGAGAGCCTCGTATGTTTCGGCTTTCGCCGAGCGAATCCATCTATCAAATAATCGAATTTGATCATTCACAAATTCAGTGAGCGGTTGGTTGTGAGTAGGCCTAAGGTTACGATAAACTTGGCGGTGAGCTTCAGGAGTAATTTCATATGCCCGCAAAATACATTCCCTGACTTTATCATATTCGAAACACTCGTCGTCAGGCATGTTTATAAAAATATCTTGTGCTTTACCCCTAAGTCTTCCCTGTAGGATTTTCACCCACTCTTCCTTTGGCCAGTTCATGGACGTGGCCACTCTCTGAAAATGGTTGAAAAACCTTTCAGGGTCAGACTCGGAAAATTCAGGCAAATTATGCTTTTTCTCATAATGCCTGGGGTTTGAATCCCCGGCAGGTGGAGTTCCAGTGGCATTCGCTCTAATTCTAGCCTCCTCGGTTTTGAGTTTTTGCTCCTCTAATTTTATTTTTGCTAACTCTAAAGCTAATTCACTTTCCCTATGAGTTGCACTTTCTGCTTGGCTAGGCTGGCATAAAGGTGTATCACTTGCCAATAGTTGTTCATCAATACAATGTTCTAATATTTCATTTACCAAAGTCCACTTTTTATCTGCGACATTTAATTCTAGGCCAAATTCCTGGCCTAACAATACTAAATTAGACTTTTTAAGTTTCTTTATCTCTACCACTGAAGGCTCCCTTGCCAGTTTCTGCATTTCAGAAGACATCACTAATAATTTTAGCTCCCAGCCAAAGAAAAAATTAAAAAATAAAAATTGGAAAAAAAAACAAAAATTTGCACGGCCCCTAACACAAGGCCACACTAACCTTAATCGTGAAGGGATCCAGCTGGGTGTCCAGTCAGTGCAAGAATGTCCTTTGCTAGATGAGCTGGACCCTAGGCTAGCACACAACCGTTCTGCGGAAATAAAAAATTTTAATTTTGGCACTCAAGAATCTAATTTTTTACACTTATAATGTTCATCCCGGACAGGCCCCCACTTGTTATAAATGATATGAGTGGGGCTTCTATGGGGTACTGGTACTATTAAGGGGTATAGGTAGTTAGAAGACAGGAGTATCAAATATGGGAGAGCTAAAAGGCCCGGCCCCCAAAATAAACTATCCACAGTAGTAATAACTTGCTACAAGACCAAATATGTTCGTCTAAGGGTTGATCACTGCGCTCCCACCTTGGAAGAAGAGATACTCTGTAATTCATGTACTTATTTATTAACCCGTTAACAACCCCCCATATACACTCACACCAATAACAATAATAATAATAACTTTACCACACTATCTTACGTTAAAAGCCTTGGTCCACATAGGCAGGATACAAGGTTTACACTAATAACAAGCTAGGGTAAAGTACTACTGGATAAGCACTGAAGCTGGATGCAGCTTAGGGTAGTGAAACCACGTGGGACCCTAATACAAAACACAACACTTAGGGGTACCCAAACACTGGCAAAATACTATCCCCAGGTCTCACCAATCGTTACTACCAGAGTAGGCACACTCGGACTAATGCCCTGTACTTAGCTTAAGGATACAGGAACTTCAGGTAAGGGAAATAAGTAAGAGGAGAAGGAAGGAGAGTAGGGGAGCAGCCACAGAGTAGGTCTTATCCACACACACCAGCCAGAGAGAAGAGCGAGCTCCTCGCGACCACCTGGCCTCCCTCATGTCGTGGTGCCGGAAGGAGCCTAATTGATCGTGCAGCTAAGCACATTAAAGATCTTCCCCTATGCAACGTATTGTTACTTTATGAATGATTAGAAAGTATTAGTAAGCAAAGTTGGTGCCTATGTTATTATTTAATAATCAACCCCCAGCTCAGTCTTTAAATGCTCTTTGAGAAACAATAATAGTCTTACGTCTGGCAGGGAAGATACAAACAATTTCCATTCGAAATGCGCCAACTGTACTACTTAGGAAGTTTAATAGCTCAATTTTGACCTCTGGTTTCCACTGGAGAACCCAGGGTCGTAACATGACACTAGCTCTCCACATATGTCAGTTGCTAAATTTAGAAACTGTACTTGTGGTCGATCTCGAACCCATTGATGATGTGACAACAACATACTGGATTTTGTAATTAGCTCATCAAGATTGTAACTTGCTTAGCTAAAGGAATTGTGGGGTTCAGTCCCTAAGCCTATTATGTGCCTCTGTAACCCTTTCCACTACTGCCCACAAGATGGGTATGGGGTGCATAATAAATGAACTAAACTAAACTCTTATTTTGTTGTCATCATTGCACAAACTGACAACAATGCAACAACAACAACAACATTCAAGCCTTGCAATGTCATCAGCATTGACGCACCCTTGTGAGTGAGGCGTCTACAAGCATTACCACTCATCCAGTCATCGGCTGGAGGAAACCATGTAAACTGCAAGATCCTGTGGAGAAATAGACAAAGTGGATAAAAGAATCCTATGTGAATTAAAAGGAGGGGACAAGGGAGACATCAGTGGAAGCTAGACACGCAATTGAGTCGTGGAGCTGTAACGCATGGTAATTATCAGAAGAAAGCACTAAGCCATTACGACTATGTAGCACTTGGAAGGTTTATGAGAATAAGGTCATTCTACTTTCCAGTTCTTCCTCTCAGTGAGTTGTCAAGTAGAGTGTACGAGTCTGTGCAACCTGTCCTACTAGAGCGTCACATTTTGATGTATACTCAACCTAAGTCCAAAAATCGTCTTACTAGAAAATGGTAGTGACTCACAAAATTGACATACTGTTCCGTTTTCTGTTTTGGGTCCTCTGGTAGATTACGATAGCGCACTTTAGTACTTTAGTACGACAGTTTCTTGACATTGGGAACCCTTAGGAGGATGGGTTGGTTTGCGATTACTCTCAATTGTCACTTTCACATTTACCTGAAATTACCTGAGAGCCACTCTTTCTAGTGGCCTTGACAAGGATAGGAAGCTGGTGGCTTGTCAAATGTCCCTCCAATTTATCCTGATGATTTTATAATCAGGATAAAATTTCTAGTAAATTTTAATTTAAAATTCCTCATAATTTCTCTAAATCGTTGGTAAATTTCTCGAGTCCAAAGCAAGCTTCCTCTTGACATCTCTTTTCCTAACTTGAAGTTAGTGTTTGTCACTTGAATAAGTGTGCTGGACTTGTGCTATACAGCACTTTAATTTTACAGGTGCCAAGACTCAAACAAGAGCTTGAGGACTTCATTGAAAACTTTATTAAACTTTTATAGCTTTAAGTACAGAACTGTAGTTCTTTTCAAGCAGATTTGTAGTACTTTTCAAAGAGGGAAGAAAGTAGTACCTACTAATGTAATAAATGGGGAAAGACTAGCAGGGCTGTGTATTGCCCACATGTGCGTAACACCTGGGCACTTAGTGAAATAATTTGCTCCTTATCGTCTGTACTGTTTTGTCCCATTTGCTTGTATACTGTGTAAAATGTCATGATTTTTCAGGATTGATGGTCTTCCTTTCAAAGTGTCCCCTTGTCACTTGTCCCTCGATAGAATCCTTGGAGTGTTTTATGCTTTTGACATGCTTCGCTCTTGTATGGGAAGTAATATTTAGACTCTTTCTAATATTCTGCAACAGCTGGGTGCCTGTCTTTAATTACATGTCAATAATTTTATCAAAAGGCAAGAATTGAGTGAAGACAGATGAACGTTGTGAAATAATGAAGTACAGTACTAAGAATGATTGATAAATTTTAATACTATACCTGATGTGCGATAAGAGGATGCACTGTACTGGTGCATTGAAAGACTTGGGTAGAAAAGATACATGTATCCCAAGGGCTACATGGAATTAATGCCAATATACACACGGCTGAGAGATGATCAGTATGACCTTTTTAATACCAAGAAATTAAAGTGATGTACTGAGAAATTTATCTCTTGGGATTTGGTATAAAGATCCCTGTTTAGGTTTTTTCACCCTTGTCCAGAGGGTGAAGATGTTGAAGAAGCAAACCTCCAATTAGATGTTAATAAAATCTTTCAATGGGCCACAGAAAATATGATATTTTACGTTGAGTTTCAGTTACTGCGCTATGGAAAGAAACGAGAATATCAAAACAGAAACCAGATATAAAATGCAATCAAACCAAATTATTGAAAGAAAAAGCATTACGGTACTGTATATGTACTGCTAATAAATAGGAGTAATCATGTCAAAAGACCTTACTTTTTTAAAGAACGCAAAAAAGTAGCTGTCATAACTGCAAGAAACGCTTTGCGTAATACTGTAGTGGCTTTAGACATTGTATGTACTAGCTCTATCTATAAATTCATCAATATTTGTATCACCCCTTGTATGTAGGTACTTTACCTGAATAAACATTTGAATTTGAAAATTGACAGATTGGATAGCAAGAACCTTTCACACAAGAAATGTCATACCAATGATGATACAGTACTTTTTAAGACACTTGCATTATCTTGAGTGGAATATTGTCACATGCTAACAATCCCATTCAAAACTGGAGATATTAGCTGACCTGGAGAGTGTACAAAGATCTTGTACTTCTAGAATCCACTCAATAAAATATCTAAATTATCGGGGCTGGTTAAAAATTTTAAATGTGTATTCCTTAGAATGTAGCTGGGAGAGATGCATAATAATTTAAATCTGCACACAGAAATAACACCACATGAGCAGACAATGAGTTACAATAATATGGCTGAATATATGAAGACCCACACACAACACACCAGATGAGGAAAGGATGACATTTTGGTCCATCCTGGACCATTATCAAGTCGACTGGACCATTATTACAATCGACTTGATAAGGGTCCAGGACAGATCGAAACGTCGTCTCCTCCTCATCTTCTGGTGTGTGGTTTAGTCTTCATAACACCACATGAGACTAGAAGACATGACAGGATGTACAAAATAGTCCCATTGAAAAGCAAAGGTACAACAGGCACATTGATTAGAGAACTCGAACATCAAAGGCTCAAGACTTTTTAATACTCTCCCTCTACACATACATGGTACAACTGGCTGTTCCCTCTCAGTGTTCAAAAGAGAACTTGACAAACATCTTCAGAGTATATCTGATCAACCAGGCTGTGACTCGTACATCAAACCCCAAGCAGCTGCATTGAACAGCCTGGTTGACTAGGCCACCTATCAGCAATGACTAGACTGGTCAGAGAGCAGAGACCCTGCAGCCTGGTCAGAGACCAGGCTGCAGTGATGTTGATCCTTGGAATTGTCATAAGGTATTCAGGGGGGCAAGATTTGTCAAGCATTTACACAACCACTTGTGCAATCTGTATGTTTTTCCTAAAAGATGTAAAATTTGTGTGAATGCTTGACAAATCCTGTCCCCTTGGCAGAGGAAGGCATGCTGCAGAAGTAATACAGTAGTTTTGGTGGGAACCCAGCAAAAGGTTTAAGTAGGTTAATTTATGTCTTAGGTTTATGAAGGCTCTAGTTAAATAAATTTGGAATGCTGTGATATGAAGTAAAAAAAAAAGTAGAATTGAAAGTTCAATAACTGAAAGTTTTAGAACACCATAGATAGTTTGAGCATTGGTTAAAGAATGGTGCAGAAAATATCAAATTTCCAATTGATTTGTTCAAAAATTTGGCTGTAATTTTAACCTTTATATTTTCCTGTTTGACCTCTGCTATCTTAGTTTACTTTTGTCTGCTTTACAAAATGTGTAAACTTATTTCGGTATGGTAATTTGTCAATACAAACATCTCATATAAACAAATGAATTTTTTTCACATGCAGCCTCTACAACCTCTACAAGTCACCCAAGAAGGAAAACACTTATTAGACTACATTTAAAGCTCTGGTGTGGACAGCCTTGCTGTATATGAGACTCCTTGCTTCAACCACCACCTTTTGCTACTAGAAGCTAAAACAGATGAATTATTTGTGAACCTGAATTATGAGATACGAAGGTAAGGTAATCATTGGGTGAAAGCACTAAGCCAGTTATTAGACAAGGGTATGCTACCTAGAACTCCTGGTCATGTAGCACAGTACACTGGGGGGTTAATGGTGTTTGACACTCGTGAACCATCATTTTCAGTAAAATATTGGATAAACGAGTATAGATCAAATTTGTATACATATGACATAATGTTAATGTTTCCTGTTAACGATAAGAGTGCCTGCTGATGCTTAACAGTGCAAATAATTAAATTATATGTATAACCTGTCACTAGTGATACATAGTGATACTACTAGTGAGGTGGGTGGGGTAAGAGGGAATCCATAGATTAAGTAAATGCCAAATGCTTTTGTTGAGCATAACTTCATACTGTACATTACAGTTTCTGTATGTTATTGGTGGAATAAAATATCGGTTAAAGAAATTTAAACTTCTAATTACCATCCATTACTTAATGTGATTTACTTCATAAAAATAGTGTAAGTTTTGCTTAATGCCCTCCAATGTTTCTAAATTAGTATTTGATGCCTAAGAATATTCGAGTGACTAATATGTAACTTATTAATGATGGAGCTTTCCAGCCTTTCACTCAACTGGGTTATCGGTATGCATTTTCTACCCTTAATTGGGTTAATGAAATTCTTTCTGCCTTAGTTATAGGGAGAAGGTGGATCAAAGAATATATAGAAAGGATTTTTTTTACCTCGCCCTCACCACTAGTGAACTTTGTAAGCTTTATATGGCATATATCGGCAGAGTAAATTTGCCTGTGCTACGATATACAGTACTGTACTGTACTCCAATACAGCCCTCTACAACCAAATTTACTTAGAAGACTATCATTGATTGGATCTTTGACATCTACAGCCCACGACCCCACTGTTTCCCAAGTAGGCTGGAGGGGTGGGGGTAGGGGGTGAGAGTTTGTTTTGTTTAGAGCTGTTGATTCATGTTGTGGACTTCTGAGTTTGGCTTCAGATCTATACCTTCTGTATACCTTCTGTGTATTTATTTATTTGTTTTTTCTAGGCTTGAAAGGTCAAACAGGTCCAAGTGAGCCATTTAGCGGCTTGAGTAAAGCTACCAGCAGTGTTGTGGCCTTTGACAAAATGCATAGCCCTCTGCAACACCTTTCTTCTCCCACAGTTTACCACCTTCCCCACCATTGTGTCCCTTTCTAGGCAGCTATCCCAGTTTCCAGTTTTTGTGCAGTTTTGTATCAATTTCTAGAGTCCCTGTTTTTGTTACTTAAGCATAAAGGAACATGGCACTAACCTGCCTGTCTTGTGGCAAGCAAAACTTGATTTTGTGGGTCAAGAGGCATTTTCTGTGACATCTAAGAACCAAAATGGATAGCATAGGCCAACATTGGATGTTTCTGGTTACCTTGTGGTTACCTTGCGATGATTCCGGGGCTTAGCGTCCCCGTGGCCCAGTCCTCGACCAGGCCTGCTCATTGCTGGACTGGTCAACCAGGCTGTTGGATGCGGCTGCTCGTAGCCTGACTTACGAATCACAGCCTGGTTGATAAGGTATCCTTTCAAGGTGTTTATCAAGTTCTCTCTTGAACACTGTGAAGGGTCGGCCAGTTATGTCCCTTATGTGTAGTGAAAATGTGTTGAACAGTCTTGGCCTCTGATGTTGTTAGAGTTCTCTCTCTCAAGAGTACCTATTGCACCTCTGCTTTTCAACAGGGTCTGCACATCCTGCCATGCCTCCTGGTCTCATGTTGTGTTATTTCTGTGTGAAGGTTTGGGACCAACCCCTCTAGTATTTTCCATGTGTAAATTACTTGTATCTCTCTTGCATGTGCTCAAGAGAATACAGATTTAGGCCTTTTAGTCATTCCCAGTAGTTTAGAAGTTTTACTGAGTGTATTCTAGCAGTAAAAGATTTCTGCATGCTCTCCAGGTCAACAATTTCTTCAGCTTTGAAAGGGGCTGTCAAAGGGGCAACAGTATTCCACTCTAGAGAGCACTAGCATCTTGAAGAGCATCATCATTGGTATAGCATCTCTAGTATGAAAAGTTCTTGTACTATAGATAGTGTCCTTGTCTATGTCCGATATGAGGATGAGAAAAAGTACCGGAGCAAGCACAGTACCCTGGGGGACTAAGCTCTCACGGCTGATAGTCAGGATTTTATTTTGTTGATTATTACACATGGGATTCTGTAATCTACAGGAAATTGTAGATCCATCTGCCTATTTTTTCCGGCAATTCTTTTTGAACGCATTTTGTGTGCAATAATACCATGGTCACATTTGTTGAAGGCTTTTGCAAAATCTGTGTAAATTACATCAGCGTTTGCTTGTCCATGCATCTAAGGCCATGTCATAGTGGTCCAGCAACTGTGATAGGCAAGAGCACCCTGTTTTGAAACCATTTTGTCCAGGGTTATGGAGATGCTGTGATTCCATGTATTTTGTGATTTTACTTCTTAGCACTCTTTCAAAGATTTTTATGATGTGTGATGTTAGTGCTATTTGTCTGTAATTTTTTGCCTTATTTCCTCCTTTATGGAGTGGTGCTATCTCTGCTGTTTCTAGTATGTCAGGGATAATGCCAGTACAGGTACTAGTATCTAGGCTTTGTCTCCAAAGAATGTAAAGGGCCTACGACAGTGTTTTTTTATAGTTCTTGGTGAATATGGAGTTCCAAGAGTCAGGGCCTGGTGCATACTGTCATGGCTTCTTCAAAATCCAGTTGGGATAGGGTGACATCTGATATATGATTTAATGTTGGCATTACATCCATAAAAAAATCATTTGGGTTATCAATCTTTAGTGTGTTTAGTGGCTCGCTGAAAACAGTCGTACTGTTTCCTCAGTATTTCGCTCATTTCTTTGTTGTCATCTGTGAAAGTTCCATCCCCTTTTGCAGGGGCCCGATACTATATGTAGTTTTTGATCTTGCATAGGAGAAAAAATATTTTGGATTTCTCTATTTCACTGATGGCTTTTTGTTCTCTCTCTGTCTCTCTTGGATTTTGTATGATTCTTGTACCTTTAGTTCAATCATTTATATCTATCTACCTAGCCTTCTTTGTCATTCTTGAGTTAAGGTGTGAATCTCAAGTTGTCGTGATTCATTTTCTTTGCCAATCGAGGGGACGCTGTTCCCATTCCAGGCTGCATCTCTTTTCTCTCTTTTCCTAGGTTTGAGCATATCTCTAGAGCTACTGAGTTTATTTTTTCCAGGCACTGGTTCAGGTTTGCATTTTCAAGCTGTTCTTCCAAGCATATTTTTGTGAGGTCTTGGTTTATTTGCTCCCAGTTAATCTGTTTATTATTAAAATTTAATTAGTTGAATTCTCCTACCCTGGGATTTGGAATTGATTGTGCAGGTCTACTTCCCATGCTTGTCAGAACTTCAATTGGGTAGCAGGTATTTGTAATCATTATGTTCCTGATCAATTCATCATTATTAGTGAAAATGAGGTCCAGTGTGTTCTCTTTTCTAGTTGGTTTGCTATTTTGCTATTGGTATACTTATTGTTATTGGTTCTAGTTTCTATTTGCTGGTTTAAGGCAAATTTGTCGCACATCCTTAGGTCATTTGCATGTGTCCCTGATCATTTAGATTACTTCCCGGTATTCTTCCTGATATAATTGTATTGGCTAGGTGCTTCCATTTCAGGTGGTGTAGATTGAAGTCCCCAAGCAGGATGATGTTTGGGGCTGGATTTGTGAGGTTTTCCAAGCAGTGTTCTATTTTCATTAGTTGGTTTTTAAACTGCTGAGGATTTGCCTCCGGTGACTTATATACAAGGACAATAACTACATTTAGGATCTCTATTTTGATTATCACCACTTCCACCATATTCTTTGTGGTGTTTAGCAGCTCAGTACAGATGAGTGTGTCCTTGATGTACAGGCTGATCCCACCCTGTAGTCTGTGTTTCCTGTCACATCTGAAAAGATTGTACTCTGAGATCCATATTTCATCATCATGGTAGTCTTGTGTGGGTTTCCATTAGGGCTGCAAACACTGTATTTGCCTCTTAATTGGCTCATCTCTTAATTGGCTAAAAAGTTTAAATCTGTCTTCTGTGCCCTGCTATAGCATTGTGTCAGAATGGTAGTAATGCAGTAAGAGGTAACTGAGCTGAGTTTGCTATTTTGGGAGGGCCCAGTCTGCAGGGATCTGGTTCTTCTTGACCTAATTTGCCCATGAAAAGCCTTGTTATGTTTCAGAGAGAGATTTTGCTAACTACAGGTCATCTGATATGTACTATAAACAGGTTGCTTCCTTCAAGACCAAGCAGAAGGAAGAGTAATAATTGTTGTATTTAATAATTATCACTCTTCCTTCTGCTTGGTCTTGAAGGAAGACGACCTTGGGTGAAAGAGGGCTGTGACTATCTCTGCCTGGAACCCGTAGGTGCGGGACCGGGACATCCACCTCCCGGGGGGTTGTGCGGCCTAGGCTCTGCTTCAGGAGGCTGGGGTCGTTCATAACCTTGATGGGGTGATTCTTCTCCGGCCACAACCACAGAGGTCTCCGGGTTTGGAGTCCCTGTGCTTCTCTAGGATCTCAAAGATTTTGGAAGGTCTTTGATTCTTCCTGTATTATTGGAACATCTGTCATCTTCCAGTGAGGCTTACCTCTGATCCTTTCTAGGACTCGTGGGTCCTCTTCCGTGCTTCTTCTTGGTTTTCAGTACTGTTTTGTTCTTTTGTAATTATATCTTCTCTCTGTGCTCTGTCTTGGCACTAATAATATTCCTTAAATACTCCTTGTTGGCGCCCTCCCCACCAGGCGGGTTTTGTGGTTCGGACCTCATGCGTCCTGCCTATGCCCTGTGGGAGTTTGTTTTGTTATGGACGGTGTACACAAGTGTGGTGTTCCACGTCCTTTTTCTCACGGGTGCTTTGCCTCTCGCTGCTCTTATCTCTCCTGTCTGGACTCCGTAGATACTGGGGGTGTTCTGGATTACCAATATGAGGAAGACGCCTAGTTTTTCTCTGCATATGGATGTGGGGCGCCACATTCGCCTCTACCCTTCTCTTCTACATGTGCGGCTCTGGCCTAATTCCGCTAGCGGTGCTCCCGGAATATTCTCTCGGCTATGATGTGTCGTGACATGCTAGTGCCTACGCTCTGCAGTGAGTTTATGCCATCGGGCCTCTCTTTCGGCCAGGTGCTGGTTCGTGGTTTTTGGATGAATGTTGGGGATTGGTTGTGGCGTTTTGTTTGGCCCATTGCGTGCTTCTTCCTATGGCCTTCCTTGTTTGTCTGTGTTATTTGTTACATGGTGGGGCACGGCCCTGTCTTTTGTAATCTTATCTTGGACACTCATTCCTTGACCGTTGTGCAGTGCCTGACTGAGCCCTTCCATATGCATTGGCTTCGCTGTGTGTAGTAGGTCATGACTGTTTTCGGTCCCGCTTGCTGCCTGTTTTTTTTCGTTCTTGGCTCTACTAATGCTAGGTTGGACTTTGTCCATGCTCAGTGCCCTGCTTTTGCACCGCCCGTGTTCGGTTCTGGTCCTGAGTTTTCGTCTTCTCCTTGTTTGGCACTTCCAGCTTCTGGGTTGCCCTGTATGCCAGTGATTGTAGCTTCCGTTCTTTCTCTCCTGCCCCTGCAGTTTCTTTTCGTTATTCCGGGAGGTGCGAGGTTTTAGGCTCTGGCTCCGGCCCTTTTCTTTGTGTTCCTTTTCGGGCTGTGCATTTTTGTTTTCATGCAGTTCTCGTCCTGGTTTGTTCTCCTTATACCTTCCTCGGTATTGCGTGCTTCGTTCTGCCCTGCTGGGGCTGCATTTGCCAATCTTGTGGATTACAGTGTCCCTGCTTTTCGCTTTGTGTTTCAGTTCGCGGTGCTCGCTTCCTCATTGGCCTCGGTCTGGGTCCTGGCTTTTCGTTTTTCATCACAATTTTGCCCTTGCTGTTTGCGGTGTCTGCGTTTCAACGTTTTTTCTGCTGGTGGCTTTTGGTTGTCATCCGTTGTCGGACTTCTTGGTCCTTCAGGGGTCCCAAGGGGGTTTCTCCCGGACGAGCCGTTTCTACTCGCCTTTGTTGGTTCTTTCCCGGTTTGCCGGGTTTGGGTTCCAGGTTTCCTGGTTTGCCATGCCAGTTGGCATTTTCATGATCTTGCAGTGTCACTTGTCACGAGTCTTGCGTCGGAACCACAGTGCTTCCGATCTCCTGACGAGCTCACTAGCATTGGAAAGTTTTCTATACGGCAGACATTCCATCTGGTTCCTTGCCGGCTTGGATTTCTGGCTTTGCTTGCTCGGAGTTCGCACCCGAAGTTTTCCGCGGCTCCACCTCTTCTTATGCTCAATTGGTCCATGGCGGGGCTGGTTCGGTGCTGCCTTGAGTCTGATCACCATCTGTTGGTGATCAGGTGGCTTTGTTGATGGTGTCCCACCTGCACGCTTCGTCTTGGCGGCGGTATGTTTTTTTTTTTACAGTCCTTCCTTTTTGTCCCTTAGTAGGCTTGCTGCGTTTTGTTGGCGTGGTCTTGTCCTTCTCTTGTGGAGGTTCAGGGCCATCATCTTCACGCAAGCTGTCTCTGGCGTGATTCACCTCTAGCCTGCTCTTGTGCCTGCTCGGTTTGCTGTGGCCACTTGGGTTCTGGTTTGTTTTCTGAGGCTCTTTCTTGTTGGCGTTGGCCTCTGGGGGTCGGGTCGGGGTGCTTCATGCTCTCCTTCGGTGCCAGGGTTTCGGCCCTATTGGTTCTCCTGATAGGTTTGTTCGCTTGCAGCCATCTCCTTCTTTTCTGGCGAAGACTGACAAGGCTGCTTTCCAGAGGGGTCATTAGGTTGTTGATGCTTGATTGGTCTGGCCGGGGGTGCATCATGTGTTGCGTTCGGTTGCGGCGTTTCGCCGTTCTTTGCGTGCCACGGCTGCCATGACTGGGGGTCACGCTTTGGGTTGTTCCGGTTTCCCTTCTTCCCTGTTCCAGGGTGTGGTTCTTTCGGATCGTCCTTGGGGTGGTTCGGTCCTACCAGCCTGCTGTCTCTCCCCTAGCCCACGTCGTTCGTAGGTTGGCTGTGGGTTCCTTCTTTGATGTTCCTGGGCCTTGTCGGGCCTGTGTGGCCTTTGATTGGCAGTTGCAGTCTTTTGTCTCCGCTTCACGTTGGGGAGTGTGTGCATCTTCCGCCTCCTGGGTTAGGTCCCTCTTGTTTTCTCGTGGTCCCCGGTAGGCCCACAGAACTCCATACACATGACTGATGCCAAAGTCTGGCATTAGCATATCAGCTTGGATAGCTCCGGGAACCTCTGGGTCTCACCCAGAAAATGGTGTTTCATTACATTCAATGCTGTTTTTTTTTCAAAATTACTGTACAGTTCTGATACTGTATATAATTTCCTCATATTGTAATTTTGATGAAAGTCGATACCCTGCCTTTCATGGCCCAAAAATACTAGTAGTGTATTAAACAAAATTAACCCCTGCATTGCACAAATCCACATACTGTAAATCAGTTGACAGGTGGTGCGCCGAATAACATAAGTCGTTTTTAGGTACATTGAGAGATGTAAAACTCCCAGGGGTAAGCAGGGCTCACATCCTGTTCTTATGACTCTAGTAAACATATGCCATCTTAAAAACATTGTCTGCATTCCTTCTTGCTGTGAAATCTTCCGTACTTTACTGCCAGAGTGACTAAGGCTGACACATGCACCAGGAGCTTACAGCACAGCTGTGCAGATTGGCCAACATACCACTTAATAATGATTGGCCACACCACCATTTAATAATAATGACGAATAAAATGAGTAACTGCAATTATTTTGTGATGAGAGTATCATAGATGATCGTGACTGTAATAAAAACTATGTAAAAGGTTCAGATATCAATGAACACAATGCTAGTTATGTTCACAGCAAGAGGCAAACATTCACAGCACACTGCCAAGGTTTTGTGCACCTACACATCATGCAGTGTGACCTCATGTTCCTTTAGAACATGAACATCTTGTGGAAAATTACTAATATTCATGATTTAGTGACAAGAATCTGATAATAAGAGCATTGTTCTGGTTAGACTTAACAATGTGCATAGTATGCCAAAAACATACTGTTGCATCAGGTGATGTCATATGTTGGGGCTTGGGGGGTAGAAGAACTCCCAGAACCCCATCAAGCAGGTATCACAGTAACTTTCACCTAATGGCTTGTTCATCTAGCAACAAATAGGTACTCAGGAGTGAGTTAGTCAGCTTGTTGTTGGGGTTGCATCCTGGGCGAGGTCAGTAATTCAACCTGGAGTGGGGGGGGGGGTCCATGATATAAACCTAATATGCATGAATACACTCTGGCTGCCTGTCCCCTGCCACAATGAATTATTAAATTATTATTTGAAACTGTGTATGGAGTCTGCCTCCACCACATCACTGCCTAGTGCATTCCATTTGTTAACTACCCTGACACTGCAAAAGTTCTTTCTCATTTCTCTGTGGCTCATTTGAGTACAGCACTAAGTTTCCACTTGTGTCCCCTTTGTTTGTGTTCTGTCCATGTTAAAGAGTTTGTCTTTGTCCACCCTATCAATTCCTCTGAGAATTTTGTAGGTGGTGGTCATGTCTCCTCAAACCCTTGTCTCTTCTAGGGACGTGAGGTTTAATTCCCGTAGCCTTTCCTCATAAATCATACCTCTCAGCTCTGGGACTAGTCTGGGGGTATACCTCTGAATCTTCTCTAACTCTGTCTTGTGTTTAACTAGGTATGGACTTGAGGCTGGAGCTACATATTCCAGGATTGGTTAGACACATGTGGTATACAAGGTTCTGAATGATTCCTTACACAAGTTTCTAAAGGCAGTTCTTATGTTGGCCAATCTAGCATACGCCACTGATGATATCCTATTGATGTGGGCCTTGAGGGACAGGTTTGGTGGGATATCAACTCCCAGATATCTACCTTCCACTTGACTATGCATAAGAGTAGCTGGTTTGATATTATCATAAGGTTGTGATGTCACGCTGGTTATTTCTTACATACATGAAAGGGATAATAAGGATATCAAGAAGAGAAAATGGTCTTAATATGAGTAATTGGAGTATGTCCGATCTGATTTATCCACATGATAAAATTCTTTTAGGAGAGAGGGAGAAGAGAGCTATGTAGAATAAGGTCAGTTAGGGAAGGAAAATGACCAGTTCTGAGTCTTCAAGTAATATAATATTGGAATAGATGCGGCCAAGGGTTTGCATCAAGTGGTGGTGGTGGTGTCGACTCATGTGACTGGTTGAGAGAGGGTAGTGTGATATGAACGTGGTATGACAGGATGAGAGAGAGTGGACAGCATATGGGAGCCGGTCGGCCGAGCGGAAAGCACGCTGGACTTGTGATCTTGCGGTCCTGGGTTCGATCCCAGGCGCCGGCAAGAAACAATGGGCAGAGTTTCTTTCACCCTATGCCTCTGTTACCTAGCAGTAAAAATAGGTACCTGGATGTTAGTCAGCTGTCACGGGCTGCTTCCTGGGGGTGGAGGCCTGGTCGAGGACCGGGCCGCGGGGACACTAAAAGCCCCGAAATCATCTCAAGATAACCTCAAGATATGAAATATGGCAAGGGACAAACAATGCTGGGTGTAAGCAGATTATGAGAAAGATGTACAGTATACAGTACTGTAAATGTACTTGAGAGTATTTATACAGTAATATACAATAATATACAGTATATATTGTTTGTTTATCCAGGATGCAATATAGTGCATTGTGAATTATAATTTTAATGTTTTATTAATAAATATCAATAACCTTTTTTTCCTGGGCTGATGTCCTCTCACACAATGAAACACCCTGGGAAACAGTGTAATGATATATGTATGTGAGAGCCATTGTTGAATCCAAGGAGCTGTAAGTGGCAACACATGGCAACAAGTACAGTTTACCAAGTTGTGCAGTTCAACAAGGACACCATATTATTATCATCAGATCCCTCAAGTTTACTACAATAACAGTAAATAGGTACCTGGGAGTTAGGCAACTGTTGTGGGTTACATCCTGGGTAAGGTCAGGAGCCGGTCGGCCGAGCGGACAGCATGCTGGACTTGTGATCATGTGGTCCCGGGTTCGATCCCGGGCGCCGGCGAGAAACAATGGGCAGAGTTTCTTTCACCCTATGCCCCTGTTACCTAGCAGTAAAATAGGTACCTGGGTGTTAGTCAGCTGTCACGGGCTGCTTCCTGGGGGTGGAGGCCTGGTCGAGGATTGGGCCGCGGGGACACTAAAAAAAAAAAAAAGCCCCGAAATCATCTCAAGATAACCTCAAGACAACCTCAAGGTCAGTAGTTGGCAAAGGGTAGACCTAGATAAGCCTAAATACATGCTTTCTGTCTTTGAAATAAGAAACCATGTGTGTGTGTTGATTAATCAGGGTTCACTTCGGCACTTGCTAAGGATTCATTTCAGTGGGTTCTTTCTTCAAAGAAAAACATAGGCTGGTAGTCTATTTCACAAGATTATGAAATGGAAATATGACATCATAGCCTTTAACTCATGGATAAGTAATACAGACACTGTAACTATGAGAAGAAGCTCAGGTTGTGAGTATTGCATGGCCATACCCGGCAGTATGGTTCAGAAGTAGGAGAACAAGGTATGTAACTTTGCAGTTGGAGGCAAGTATCACAAACTTCCTTACATTATACAGTATATATACTATATAATGTATATATATGTACTGTACAGATATAATACATCTATATATTGTGGATGTGAGGGCAGGTGAGCTATTCAGACACTTAGCTTTCTTCTGAATTGCCTTGCTGTCCTGTCTATTCATTAGGCCAGATAGTGCCACTCATTCACAGGACTTCACATAAGGACCACACTCAGTCCTTCTGTGTGCCCTTTTGTGATTGGCTCTAGTGGCAGTGAAGGTATGTCTTCAAGGATTTCTCTGGGTTTGGACCATGTAGTCTTGGACTTAGATTGTGCTTGGGCTTGATTTCTACAGTTTCCCCCAGGTATTCAATGGGCCTCAGACTACAATCCTCCTACCTTTTTCGTGTTTATCTTCAAGGTAAGTTGGACAAGACAGAGGTTTGTGTGTTTAAAGAAGAATGCTACATTCCTTGCTCGATTTTCTGGGTGGCCATCGTGTTTTTATATGATTACCTGAAGCTATCCGAACTGCTATTACTATACAGTATTAGTTTGGGGTCATCAGTCACTGGAGTCCTTATGTATGCTGGGAACCACAAGCCAGAACCTGGCTTCCTCAGAGAGGTGCAGGGAGCAATGGTCTAAGGGCACTTTACATTTAAAGTACAGTATGTCGTAATTGTCATCGGCTGGGGAGGGCACCCAGAAACATAGATGAAACAAAACGGACGACACGGTAGTGAAAATTGAGGCCTATGTCTGAAAAACAAAAAAAACTCTCCCAGGAAGAAAACAAACAAGCAACACATCATCCAACTAGCATTCCTGCTTGTTAGTGCTACCCCCCACCCCCCAAAGGGGGGAGGAAGAACCGGCAGCCGAACCCCTCATTTCTTGAACGATGAAAACCGCCGACTGGAGGGAGGAAGGGAGGGTGTCAGAGAACCTCCTGGGCTCGCCCAGAAAATGGTTTTCATTACATTTAACGCTGGTTTTCTGTGGGAAGCCCCATTGGCTCCCTGAAGCTGAATGATATAATGAATGGATGAATGTAAACGAATGAATATAAAATAAATAAATGTAGATTTACCCACAGATAAGTAAAAAACATGGACTTAGCTGAAAAATGCCCGGGTTCAGAGACCGGACAAGCAGTGCCTGAAACCAAGACTGGACGGGCCACCATGGGCCAGGAGAATCTCCCTCCCCAAAAGGATTTCAACCAAGTCAGAACCTGGAGCAACAGCTGGACCGGAAAAGAAGGGTACAGGAACCCCTACAGCGACCAATCCAGCTGCAAAGCCAGTCCAGCCACGTACAGTGTGAGACACCGAGACCATGCCAACGTGAAGAGGTTCACCTCTGGCTGCCCATACGTCTGACAAAGCCAAAGGAAAGAGGCAGTGTTGACCGTCCACTCCGTGGAAAAAGGAATGAAGCACGAAGAGCCGTCTGCCAGGACGTTGGACACTCCCTGAATGTTAACGGCGCAGAGAGCCAAATCCTGAGAACTTGGCAGAAGAGCCACTCGAAGCGACCCGCCCTATAGAGCCATGGACTGCAGAGACAAGGTTGAGACAATGAACCCCAGGAGAGCAGTTCGAATGGAGCCGGATCACAGAGCCCCAAGGAAGCTGAATCCATCGCAGTGCCTGCCAGACAGCCACAAAGTCCTACACATGTGAGCTCAAAGGAAGGATGGCTCCTAATGCTCCCTGATCGGCCTGGTGAGCGCTGGTCACAAAGCCCCAACCAAGGGATGAGGCATCCATGAACACATCGAGCGAGGAATAGAGAGGAAGGCGCCATGGCATCGAACCCCGAAAAACCCGAAGAGGAAGCTGGAGACTCGGCAACCGATGCAAGGACACCGGGGATCGCGAGAATGGCGAAAGAGGCTGCTCCAAAGATACAAGAACAGCCTCTGAACCCACACCCTGCCCAACAGATGAAACAGCAGGGCAAAGTTCAGGCTCCCGCACAGCTGCTCGAGCAACAGCTGAAGGCAGGACCGCAACTGGAGCAAAGCAGCAGGAGAGAGACAAACAGACGCAGTCTGAGAATCCCACACTAGGCTCAGCCAAGTCCGAACCTGGGAAGGAACCAATTGGGATTTCCTCCAATTCACCAGGAACCCAAACTTAGTAAGCTGGGAAAGAATCAGATTCCTAGCTAGCAGACAAGCAAACCGTTTGGGAGCCCACACCGACCTGTTGTCAAGGTAGGCCAAAACCCGAAGACCTAGCAGATGCAGATGGGTCATCATGACCCTGGTTAAGTGCATGAAAATGTGAGGTCCCAGATTCAGGCCAAAAGGAAAACAACAAAACCAGTAAGCCTGTTGCCCCACTACGTAACCCAACCAATCCCTGAACCCCTGATGAATAGGGATGTGCCAATAAGCATCCTTGAGGTCCAGGGAAATTATCCAAATGGTCGGCTCGAGAAGAAGCTGGACCTGGGACAATGTGGTTATCCAAAAAGCAGGGCAAGGAATCAACTGGTTCAGATGAGACAACTCCAGAATGTACCGAAGAGGTTATGCTGAGGTTTCAGGTCAGTAGCCGTGAAACCTCTGGAGCAACAGAGGAGGACCACAACACAACCTAGTCTTGCCTAATAAGAAGCTAGGCAAACCACCTCTGGTAACCAAAAGTGAAAACGCTAGAAAAAGAACAACAAAAAGTTCTTTTGTTGTTCAACCCCTGAAAACAAACAACAAACTGACAGAGAATCATCGGACACTCGCTACGTGTGCAAGCTGCACTGGCCACAGTGTGCACTGACCAGCAAATAATACTCCACACCCGGGGCAAGACAAAAAGCACAAGACCTCCGACATACCCCAAGGGTGAAAACAATGCCAAGTAACGAAGTCTTCAAACGGGAGTGATTCTCGAACGCCCCAGAGGAAGATAACCCTGAAATGTAAGGGTAGTACTTACGGAGCACCTAGGTAATACCACCATCAGGAAAGAGATGGTTGGGTTGACTGCATCTATCTGGACCTAAAAAAGATTTTCGACAGAGTTCCACATAAGAGGTTGTTCTGGAAACTGGAAAATATTGGAGGGGTGTCAGGTAAGCTTCTAACATGGATGAAAAATTTTCTGACTGATAGAAAAATGAGGGCAGTGATCAGAGGCAATGTATCGGACTGGAGAAATGTCACAAGTGGAGTACCACAGGGTTCAGTTCTTGCACCAGTGATGTTTATTGTCTACATAAATGATCTACCAGTTGGTATACAGAATTATATGAGCATGTTTGCTGATGATGCTAAGATAATGGGAAGGATAAGAAACTTAGATGATTGTCATGCCCTTCAAGATGACCTGGACAAAATAAGTATATGGAGCACCACTTGACAAATGGAATGTAATGTTGATAAATGCCATGTTAGGGAATGTGGAATAGGAGAACATAGACCTCACACAACCTATATATTATGTGAGAAATCTTTAAAGAATTCTGATAAAGAAAGAGATCTAGGGGTGGTTCTAGATAGAAAACTATCACCTGAGGACCACGTAAAGAATATTGTGCGAGGGGCCTATGCCACGCTTTTTAACTTCAGAACTGCTTTTAAATACATGGATGGCGATATACTAAAGAAATTGTTCACGACTTTTGTTAGGCCAAAGCTAGAATATGCAGCGGCTGTGTGGTGCCCATATCTTAAGAAGCACATCAACAAACTGGAAAAGGTGCAAAGACATGCTACTAAGTGGCTCCCAGAACTGAAGGGCAAGAGCTACGAGGAGAGGTTAGAGGCATTAAATATGCCAAAACTATAAGACAGAAGAAAAAGAGGTGATATGATCACTACATACAAAATAGTAACAGGAATTGATAAAATCGATAGGGAAGATTTCCTGAAACCAGGAACTTTAAGAACAAGAGGTCATAGATTTAAACTAGCTAAACACAGATGCCGAAGAAATATAAGAAAATTCACTTTCGCAGAGTGGTAGACGGTTGAAACAAGTTAGGTGAGAAGGTGGTGGAGGACAAGACCGTCAGTAGTTTCAAAGCGTTATATGGCAAAGAGTGCCGGGAAGACGGGACACCACGAGCGTAGCTCTCATCCTGTAACTACACTTAGGTAATTACCCTAGGCACATGCTGCTCCGTGTACACTAATACATCTGGTCACCACACCACTCACTGCTGGAACAGCCACAGGCCAAAATCCAGAACAGGAAATCGAGGCCAAAGGTGGCTGCGCTGACCATCAGCACATTAGTTCAAGATGTGAGGAGGGGTGGGGGGTAGCACTAACGACATGAAGTGCTAATTGGATGACGTGTTACATGTTTGTTTTCTTCCTGGGGGAGTCTTTGCTTTTTCGGATGTAGGTTGCAATTTTCACCAGCTTGTGGCCTGTTTTGTTTTGCCTACTGTATCTTTCTGGGCGCTTTCCCGGTCGATGGCAATTACTACATACTTTAAATGTAAAGTGCTTGTAGGCCATTGCTCTTCCTCTCTGAGGGAGCCAGGTTCTGGCTCGTGGTTCCCTGTATGCAGTTAGGACTCCAGTGACTGATGACCACAAACTAATATAGCACATATAAGTTTTAATAGTTTCAGGAAGCCTGACGGTGCTCCCCACAGAAAACACATAGTACTACTACAGATCTTCCTTTTAGGGATGAACCTGATTTAAATGTTCTGCTGGCTGACCTGCGTGGTACTTAATTAGCTTCATCTTGTGGGGAATATGTATTGTTGATGCTCATCAGTTTAAACTTTCAGGTCAGTCAGCCAAAGTCCCAATTCCAGCCTTTACATGGGTGTACTGAGGATGGTTTCTTCTGTATTCAGTCAATTTAGAAAGGACAGAAATACACTAGACCTCCTTTCTGTGAATGTGTTACATGTTCGGCTTACCAGAGGTGGACGTCTTCACATCCACAGGAAACCACAAGCTGCCTGTCTGTGACTACTATCCACAAATGTAATGCATTTGCAGTGGTATCTATGCTTCCTTGAACACAGGCAAGATATCTGCACTAGAAAATATACAGATAGCCTGCATAGAACCGGTTAAGTAATTGTATTCCTTGGAAGAGAAGCGAGAAATAAATTTCATAACATAAACATGGAAAATATTCGAAGGTCTGCTTGCAAACCTACACAATGAAATTACTATATACTAGAGTGAGAAAGATGGTAGAAAAGTATAGAATAATTCTACTGAAACAAAGGGAGCCATTAGCATAATTAAAGTTGTGTGAATATCAGTGGTCCACAACTCTACAACCTCCTTCTAGCAAATACAATATTCCTGAAATAAGGGTTGAAGCTTTTAACATAGAACTTAACAAGTTTCTGCATGAGTTACCAGATCAGCTGGATTGTGATAGCTACAGTATGTGCGCCTAAGAGCTGCTAACACAAATAGTCTTGCAAACCAAGCAGCCACCTACTTATTAGTCCAGCACCTTCATGTGCTGTCCTGTCGACAGGTATAAAGTTGCCTGGGAGTCCACGTAATTTTATTTAGCTTTCTTTGTCATAAAACAACCACACTCTCTCCTTATTTGACTTTCTTCAATTGTTCTTCAAGGAAAGGAGGTTTATGTCTAATATAATGTATGGTCAACACTCCTTGAGGCACTCTAAACTAGGTTTAGACATCAACCTATCTAATCCTACATAAACTTTCCCATGCTCCTAGAGCCTGTCTGCCAGGCCTCTTCATTTTCTGTCAGAGAACTTTTGTCTCACTTATTTATCTGATCTTTCTCATAAAACCCTTGCTCTTGCTCTTGTTAAGAGTCATCAAGCAGGTGTCCAGTGTAGTATTAAAGACCACTGGCAATAGTGGTGGCTACTATCTTTGCCACCACACCACAACTTATTTCCTCCACATGATATCATAATTGTCACATTATTGTTTATAATTTAAATGCACAATGCATAAAATCTTAAATTTGTTGTTGTAACAAAATAAAACATTTCTTAAATTTGTGATTTGAGAAAAGCATTCTGCCAAAATCAGTCATTGAATCGAGGATTAGGGATCTTAAAAGCTATTGTAGCTGTTCTTGTCACAAACTGATAAAAAGTGAACTCCTTTCAGGAAAAACAAATGTTACATTTGACATCAACATTAATTTTCTCCCAAAACTCTGTGCTCACAAATTACTGGTTTTGTGATTTAACAAGGTTTCATGATGCACATCACCTTGTGAGGGAATGACTAATTTTTGGTAGTTTTCCAAACATTGTTCCTAGCTGGACACCACCAATGTAGATCAATAATGCAGGATACAGATTATTGTTCATCTTTTCTATATTCATACAGTATTTTGCTTTATTTACTAAAAATATTAATTTCTATATTCAATTTAAAAGTAAATGGGAAAGTTTAGTATGGTGTATGTAGAAACTCGAAGCATTAATATTAATAATTTATTGCCTTTATTTCACATTATACTGTACTTGGTTTATATTAATGTACTAATTCCATTTACCATGGTCTTTACAAATTTATCCACAAGTCTCTGGTTTTGTTTTTTGAGAATAGTTTCTTAAATGGCTCTTTATTCCTAATGCTGCTGATGCTCTACCAGTAATGAGTTTTGCAGTGATTCACAACAAAATAAATGCTACTACATACAAGCTAGCTTGAGATTATCATTTAGTTTATTTTGACTTATTTTAAACTAATTGATTTCACAGCCACATTTTTTTTTTATGAAACTCCATAACAAATTTAGCTTTAGGACCTCACATACACTGATTACCACTCTATTCAGATGAATGGATAGAGCTGTATATCTGGCTATCCATGCCAGATATTCACTCTATCATGTATGCAAAGCATACAGTCAGACACAACCTTTACACCCAAAGTTTTGTCTTTATTACTAACCTACATTATATTTTATGTCTCATCATTTGCTGAAAGGTTGCACAGGGTTGAAATAGACATGACACATCTTCAGATGCAACCTCTTTATTCAAGGTCATATGCCATTATCTTGAAAATCTTTAGAAATAAAATCTAACATATGAAAGAATAATGAAATTGATAACAAAAAATGCTAAATAATTTTGTGCTGCACTGCAATGTGGGTAACACAGAAAAGCTACCTGGCAGCTGCCTTCACCTAAATGAGACGTGTCATGAGAAGATAATATCAAGTGTTTATTAACCCAGTGCACATTACCTTACTCATGCCAATAGCACTTTAAATAAAGTATGGTAATATTGTATACTATGTTTGTAGGAAAGTTAACAAATGTAGATAGGTTTTGTATATCTTGTTTATTAAAGTACAGTACAGTATTTCAAAATCAAATCAAATCAGATTTGGTTTTGAGATATCAATATCATTGGCTGACAAAAATTGTGCTTACCTATTCATATCTATTAGGAGTAAGATCCAGCTCAAAGAGCCCCAGACTGATAACTTTTATTCCTAGTGCATTTATGACTCCAGATGTTCCTCGCATTTCTGTAGCTCGTCTGTTTTCAACTTCAGCTTGTGCTCCCTCTTGCCTGGTAAAAAAATAAGATTCTCTATACACTTTGTCTCTTTCCCTTAAAATTTTATATTGTGATACATTGCCTTTTGACCCTCTCTCTTCCAATACTGTCAGATCACCTAGTCTCATAACTCTCGTCCCTTGTCTCTGATACCTGACTGGCAAATCTTTTTGTACTTTGCCAGGTTTATGCAGTTCCATGCTGGAACTACATAATCTAGGACTGGCCTAACAAGTGTCATGTATAGTATTCTGAAGGATTCCTTGGTTAACAATTAAAGGTCATTATGTTTGATATTCTTGAATGAAGAGCTGATTTAATCTGTTTACATGTGCTTCTGGTGTTATATTAATTCCCAGGCCCTTTATTTAAGTCCAGCAGTCATGTGTCTGCCTTTCAAGTAGTCGTCTTCAGTACTGTACTAGCTAGTCTCATCGGCTTAATAATTAAGGTACCTGGATGGTACCTAATAAGTTCTGGAAGTTCTCTTAAGCCTGGCCCAGGGTCAGGCTTGGCTTGTGAGAGCTTGGTCCAACATGCTTTTACTTGGAGCAGTCTGCAGGCCCACATATCCACTACAACCTGGTTGATCTAGCAGTTCTTGCAGAAAACTGTCCAGTTTTTTCCTTAAAAATTTCCACTTTTGTTCTAGCAATACTCTTATACTAGCTGGGAGGGTACTGAATAACATAAGACCTCTGATGTTCATAGTACAGTATTCTCTGATTGTGCTTATGGTACTTCTACTCTTCATTGGCTCTATTCTGCCTTTCCTTTCATATCATTCACTCCAGTATGTTATTTTACTGTGCAAATTTGGAACCTGGCCTCCAGTATTTTCCATGTATTTGATGTCTCTCTTGTCTTTACTGAGAATTGTAACTACAGTAATTTATTTGTTGACCAATTTAATTCTGGCTTCACATAGTTAGTGACGAGTATGCATTCTCCAAGATGTAAAGGTTAAAACAAATTCAAATAATAAACAAAAGAGGAAAAAACTAAAATACTAAATAAAAAATTCCCCTTAAAAAATATTTTTTGGACATTGTTGAAAGTAACTGATAATAACATTGGGCAATGTATTTATATGATATATAACTAAATAGAGCATAATAACAATTATTCATTATTATTTGTGTTATTATGTATTACTCACCAATGCTATAAAGGCACCAGTTGTATATCCATTTTGTGGACACTTCTTAATACTATTCTACTTCTTTGTGCATCGGATAGGCGCGTGCATCTCTTTATTATTGCATTATCCATCAGTTCCAGTTAATAGGAGCTGTTCTCTTTATCAACAAAACAGTTTTTTTTTTTAAATATTCGTCTAAAATCAATTTTTGAAAATATTTTTATGAAAGTTTCACAAAGCTGAAGCCAATAAGTTGGAGATTTGTTTAACATTTTTAAGTAATTTTGACATAATTCAAATATTTTTCGAGCTTATAATGTCACTTTTCAATGTCACACATCATATGACGTTTGGCGCAGTTTAAGGGTTAACATTAGTGGTGTAAGGTCCATGACTTGCAATATCTCATTTGTCACTTTTCTCCATTTTGACACTTCCATTACAACTGTTTCCTGTGTTAAATCTTATTTCAGCCAGTCCAGTATCTTCCCAAAAACTTCAGCCTGCTTTTTCAACTTGTGAATATGTAGCCTTTTGTGAGGGATAGTGTCAAAAGGTTTCTTAACAATCTAGGATGATGCAATCCACCTACCATTCTTTTCCCTACTGAATCTTGGTAACCTTGTTGTAGAATTTTGAGAAAGTATATCACTTGTGATTTACCTGGCTTTGTAATTTAATGGAGCACCGCTCTGCTACTTATTGTCCGAACTGCATTGTCCCTCTTACGATTGTGCAGCTCCTTGTTGAATGTCCTGACTTCGAGGATGTGTTTGTGTCTCTTGCTTCCCGACTGTCCCTCGCGGTCATTTGTTCCTCAATAGAATCCTTGGTGAATCAGATACCTTTGATATTGCTCGCCTTGTGCACTTTTGTTCTCATATTGGCAATTACACTATATGTATACCAATGATGTTCATATGTTTCTCACAACCCATCCTCCTGTTTTGATAGTACAGTGTAATTATAGTTACGATGAGGCCCATAGTATATATACTGATGTGCTGTATAACAAAATTAGAAAGTAAAAATCTAATCTATGTTGAGTTATCTTGAGGTCATCTTGAGATGATTTCAGGGCTTAGTGTCCCCGCTGCCCTTGACCAGGCCTCCTTTTTGTTACACATCCCCAGGAAGCAGCCTGTGGCAGCTGTCTAACTCCCAGGTACCTATTTACTCTTAGGTAACAGGAACATCGGGGTGAAAGAAACTCTGCCCATTTTCTGGGGGGGAGCCCCGTCGGCTCCCCAGAGCTTTACCGGCTGATATGCTAATGTCAGACTTTGGCATCAGTCATGTGTATGGAGTTCTAGGGCCTACCGGGGACCACGAGCCAGAACCTGGCCCCCTCAGAGAGGCAAGGGGAGCAATGGCCTATAGAAACCCCCGTGTGGTTGGAAGCATTGTATGTCTGCCATCGACCGGGTCAAGCATCCAGAAAGGTAAGCATTCCAAAACAAACCCCTATTCTGGTGAAAATTGCTACCTAAAGCCGAACTAGTGGATAGAACTCTTCAACAGAAAACAAGGAAACTAGTATGACGTCATACGTCACCGCGCCGCTGTCTGCGCAGCTCCCCCCTCCCCGGGAGGGGGAAGGGGGAGCCCCAGACCTCCCACGCCGGCTATCCACCCATCAGTTCTTCGGCTGATGCTATAGGCAACGGTTATGTGCTCCGGCTCCAGTGGTTGTTTCAGCACTGTACCTAGAGTGTGGTGTCTGTTTTCTAGGTGGTGCGTGAGCCGGGAGGGATTCTTCAGTACTCGGGCTGCATGCGCCTAGGGTTCCCTTCCCTAGGTGCCCTGTAAGTACTGCCCTTGGGGCTTGGGGCCACCTTCCACAAGTTCCTTGGGTCCTGCCCCTGCTTGGCCGTTTACTGCTTGGTTTTTGGCCGCTCTTTGTGTGCTCGGGTATTCTGTCTCCCTTGTTCGCCTTAGAGTAAGGGGCAGTTTTTGCACTGGTGGGGTGCAGGGTACTGTGCAGCTTGTCTTTACCAATCATAGTGGCTGGCTCTGTTCTGCTTGGGTACGCTGTCCTCTTGCGGGGTTTTCTTTTTCTTTGTGTTTATCAACCTGGTGGGGGGGTCTGCCTTCGTTCTTGCCCCTTTGTGTCCCTTGTGTTCTGAGTATTTTCTGGTGGTACCCCTGCTAGGTCCCCGTGAGTGTACACGTCCCGGGGGTTCAGCTCTTAGAAAGTTGTTTGGTAGCTTTGGGTGCCGGTTAGCAGTACCCTGCCTGGGATTACCTGAGCGCGAGTCCTCTTATAGTAAACGCTCGGGACCCTGGGAAACCCCTGGGGGCGCGCAGGTCCGATGGATGTGACCCCAGAGTCCCCCCCTCGCTTCCAGCGAGTTTGAGGGTTGCTCTCACCCTTTGTCTCTGGGTGACTCTCTGTTTTGCCTCCGTCTGCTGCCTGTGGGGTCGGTGACACCTTCGACCCGGAGTCGTGCGAGTTTGGTTGCTCGTTGTGGCTCGGTTACCCAGTTGTGCTAACAAAGCGGGTGCGGGCAGCAGGGGCGTTGCACTTGAGCCTTGGTGGTGGCAACGTTCTCGTGGTTTCCTCCCCGGGAGCCCCGGGGCTGCCCTGTTGTAGTTCGTTTTGGGACTTGGGGGTGTTGGTTGCTTCGGTTCCATCCACGCCCCCTTGTCTTTCCCCTGGATCACCCTTCCTGCCTGCAGCCAGTTCCTTACCGTCTGTTAGGTTCGGGGCGGGGTTTTTGATGGTGTTGAGACTCGGGCAGTCTCGGGGAATTCCCCTTCCGGGGTAGTGACGGGGGCATTTGAGCCTGTTCCTCCAGCTGTGTTGTACGAGTCTGCCAGTGGGCTCCCTTCATTAATGTTTTCACGGCTGCCCCGGTTTTCTGGTACGGCCGGGGCTTTGGGGGAACGGCTCGGCCCCGGGGCCTGTCGTGTAGGTTCCCGGGGCTGGGAAGGCGCTGACTTGGGGGGCCTTGGCCCCGTTGGACCCCGTGGGGGTTTTTATCCCCCTCTAGGCGGGGCTTGTGGTTACGCGGAGTGGGGTTTTTCCTCCCCACTCGCCGTACGTGCTGTTGGGCGTCGGCCTCTCCCCGGGCTCGGTTCATTGGCCTTTTGAGTCGGTTGGTTCCGTCCTGTGGGTGGATGTTTCCTCCCACCCCTTTTTGGGACGGTGTTTTCGTCATGTTTCCCCGTTCGATGGGGTTCTGCGTGACTTCTGATCTCGGGTGCGCCTGCGCCTTCATGTGCCTTCGGGACTAGTGTTGGCTTCTGTGTTCTCGAGGGTACGGGAAGGTTTTTTCGCTACTTCCCGCATTATTGGAACGTCTGTCGGCTCCTCGTCCTTGTCGCCCTGTTGGGCTGCTTGTCGCCCTGTTGGGCTGCTTGTTGCCCTGTTGGGCTGCTTGTCGCCCTGTTGGGCTGCTTGTCGCCCTGTTGGGCTGCTTGTCGCCCTGTTGGGCTGCTTGTCGCCCTGTTGGGCTGCTTGTCGCCCTGTTGGGCTGCTTGTCGCCCTGTTGGGCTGCTTGTCGCCCTGTTGGGCTGCTTGTCGCCCGGTTGGGCTGCTTGTCGCCCGGTTGGGCTGCTTGTCGCCAGGTTGGGCTGCTTGTCGCCCGGTTGGGCTACTTGTCGCCCGGTTGGGCTACTTGTCGCCCGGTTGGGCTACTTGTCGCCCGGTTGGGCTACTTGTCGCCCGGTTGGGCTACTTGTCGCCCGGTTGGGCTACTTGTCGCCCGGTTGGGCTACTTGTTGCCCGGTTGGGTTCCTTTTTGGGCCCTTTGCTTCTTTGGCCGGTTTTATTGTTCCTGCTTCCTCTTTTGGCTACTTTTCTCGTGCAGTAGTCCTGGCTGGCACCTTCCCGCAGGGAGGGTGTGCGGTTCGGCCAGCGTGTTATGCGCATGCGCCGTGGAGTTTGTTTTGGTCTGGCGGTGTTTCAGTGCTGGTGTTTTGCGCCCTTTTTGCTACAGTGCTTCGCCTCTCGTTCTTCTCCCTGGCTGCGGTATGTGCCCCTTCGCGCCGGGGGTGTCCTGGTTCCCAGTTGTGGGAAGGGCACCACGGTTTTCCCTGTGTCATGGGTGTGGACCGCCTCCTTCGCCTCTCCCTGCTCTCCTGCGGGTCCGGCAGGGTCCGGCTCTGGCGTCTTCACCTGGCGGTGCTCCCAGGTTCTTCTGGGCACGGTTGAGTCGTCTCAAGTTCGTGCCACCATTCGCCAGGTGAGTTTCTGCGGTCTGGCGTCTTTTGGCCGGGCGCTGGATGCGGTGTTGTTTATATACCTGTCTTTATTTAGGTATATTTTTGTACGACTGAGACCGTTCACACACCAGTGACTGTCCCTTTTTCAACCCTTCCTGTCCCCCTCATGTGCATGTCCAACCCATGCTGGAGTCATTCAGGGGACCCTCCTTTTTTACTGTTGTGAGGTGTGGGGGTTGTAGGGTTGGTTCTGTACTCACCTGGTAAGGCTCCTGGCTGTGCTTGCAGGATTTGAGCTCTGGCTCTTGGGTCCCGCCTATCTGGTAGAACTTGTGGGATAGTACCAGTGGAGTGCAGTGGTGCTATTGGTACATTTGGGGAACACTGTATTACCATCAGAGGTCTGTGCTTGTTACACGACCTACTTGCGAGCATAAGCCTTCTTGCTGGTTCATCTGTGGACTTCCAGGGCGCACTAGCCTGTTTTCGTATGGCAGTTCCGGCCCGTCCTGGTTGTGGGGGTATGTGGGCCGGTGGACTGCTCCTAGCAGCTGCCTGGTGGGCCACCCTCTGGCCGGTCTAGCCTGGCCTTGGGCCGGGCTTCAGGTGTAAAAGAGCTCCCAGTACCTCATCCGGCAGGTATCGAGCGGGGTTTCTCCGCCGTCGGTCGCCTGGTGCAGGTTTCTGGGCCTGCAGGGTTTTGTCGGGTCTCCATTGGCCCTGTCTGGGGTCTGCCTGCTCCGTTCTCTGCCTTTGCAGAAGGGAGTTGCTATTTACATGTTGCATGTTGCAGTGGTGCCTGTTGCTGCTGCTGCACGTGTGCATTGGTACCGTGTTTCACGGTGGCGTGTCCTTGTTCCTGTGTCCGGTTGTGGAGTGGCACTTTGCTGCCGTTTTGTGCCTGTGGATTGCGTGGGTTTTTTTCTGTTCCTGCCTGATTGTCCACCCCTGGTTGTTCTCCTGGGGTTTTTGTGCTTCTGCTCTTTCTTCCTGCCTCCTCTGCAGCAGGGATGTTCTGCGTGTGTTCTTAGGCGTTGGTCAGCCTGTGTCCTGTGATGTGCTTCTTTGTCTCGGTCTATTGCAGTAGTTCGTACCCCTTGGTTCGGGTACTGTTCTGGCGGCGACCCTTCCGCCTTCTTTGGTTTCCTAGCTTGCCCTGCCGGTTGGTTTTTCTGGGGTCTTGCGATGTCTCGCTTCGGACCCGTCGTTTCTGAACTCCTGGCGGGCTTGCATGCTTTGGGGAGTTTTTCTGTTCAGCAGACGTTCCATCTCCTTGTGCCGCCTGGGTTTCGGTGGTCACGCCCGAGATCTTCCCGCGGCTCCGCCTTTTTCCTGGGCTCGGAGGGGCCTTGTCGGGGCTGCTTATGTTCTGCCTCGCGGTCTCGCCTCCGGTTGGTGGTCGGGTGGCTTCGTGGTAGGTGTCCCACCTGCGTGCTTCTCTTGGCGGCAGTATGGGGTATTTTGGCGGTCCTTCCTTTTCCTGTCCCTTCTTAGGTGGTTACTCTTGTTAGCTTGGTTTACTCTCGGCTTGGTTTTCTTTTGGGGGTTGGGGGCCGTCGTCTTGCCACATACTGTTGCCTCTTTTCGTGCGGCGCGGGCGGAGCCGCTTCAGCTTGCTTTCAGGTCTTGGTGTTGCTTCTGCACCGTTAGTCAGCTGTCTTGTGCGTCGTTTCACCTCCGGCCTGTTCGTGCGCCGCTTGCACCATCCTGGTCTCTGGTCAGCATGCTCTGTCTTCTCCTCGGTTGGTAGTGCCCCTTCAGTTCCGGTGTGTTTTTTCGTCGGCTCTTTCCTTTGGGCCTTTGCCTCTGGGGGGGGGGGGTCGGTCGCTGAGTTTTCTTGCTCCTTCGGTTTTAGCGTTTTGGTTGTTTGGTGGCAGCAGTCTCCATCTTTTCTGGCGCGGGGTAGGGCTGCTGCATTCTGGAGGAGTCCAGGGTTTGTTGGTGCTTCGTTGGTCGGGCCGGGGGTGTGTCGTTTTTGTGTTCTGTGGCGGCCCTCCGCTGTTGTTTGCGTGCCACAGCGTTTGGGTCCAGAGCGCGTTTTGCGTTGATCCGGTTCTGTTCTTCTCGGTTCGCGGGTGATAGTGTCCCGGGTGGTCAGCCGTGTTCTTACGGCTAAGCTGCCTGTGTTCCTTCCCTCATGCCTGTGGCGTTCGTGGCTTCGCTGCTCTCGCTGCCGTCTGGGCGACGTGGCCTTGCGGTCTTTCGGGCATGGATTTTTGGTGTTCGTGCAGGGGCCTTGCTGCTCGTGGTTCTCGTGTTGTTCCTGGGATTTTCGGGGCTGTGGCGCCTTGGGTTGGCGTTTGCTGCCGGTTGTCTCGCCTCCTTGGGGGGTGCGTGGTGTCCGCCTCCCGGTTCTGTCCCTTTGACCTTCCTCTGTGGGTAGTTAGCTCCGGGGAGCCGACGGGGCTCCCCCCAGAAAACCAGCGTTGAATGTAATGAAACGCCATTTTCTGGGTGAGACCCGGAGGCTCCCCGGCAACCCTCCCTCCCTCCGGTCGGAGTTTTTCGCGTGTTTTGACATCCAGCCTCAGAACTGATGGGTGGATAGCCGGCGTGGGAGGTCTGGGGCTCCCCCTTCCCCCTCCCGGGGAGGGGGGGAGCTGCGCAGACAGCGGCGCGGTGACGTATGACGTCATACTAGTTTCCTTTGTTTTCTGTTGAAGAGTTCTATCCACTAGTTCGGCTTTAGGTAGCAATTTTCACCAGAATAGGGGTTTGTTTTGGAATGCTTACCTTTCTGGATGCTTGACCCGGTCGATGGCAGACATAGAATGCTTCCAACCACACGGGGGTTTCTATAGGCCATTGCTCCCCTTGCCTCTCTGAGGGGGCCAGGTTCTGGCTCGTGGTCCCCGGTAGGCCCTAGAACTCCATACACATGACTGATGCCAAAGTCTGACATTAGTATATCAGCCGGTAAAGCTCCGGGGAGCCTCCGGGTCTCACCCAGAAAATGGCGTTTCATTACATTCAACGCTGGTTTTTTCCATCCTGCACCGGGGATCGAACCCGGAACCTCAGGACTACGAATCCAAAGTGCTGTCCACTCAGCTATCAGGTCTCTTTGTCTAGTAATTGGAGGAGTTGGACAAACCAAAAAATATTTTGTTTACTTGTGTTGCTTTGAAAAACTAAACTAACCTAACATTCCTAGACCTAATACCTAATACATTTGAGGCCTAAAATATAGTACTGTACATATATGTGTTATACTAGGCATAGTAATATTTAAGTTAGTTTTTTAGCTTCATTTATTTTAAAGGAATTCCTTACTAGTCAGTATATTGTACTGTACTATGCTATCTAAAAGCTAAGTACATACAAATTCGTAACTATTGACAACCGTCACAATAGGTACTCTCTATTGAAGACTCCCACTTTTGTTTTAGCAATATCCCTTATACTAGCTGGGAGGATGGATATTTAGGGAAAGTCCCAGAGATAAGAGAGGGAATATTTAACCAAACATCACTAAGCGAGTTTGTGATTACAAATGGGGAGGTGAGGAAGCATTTGCTAGAGTTGGATGTGATAAAGGCTATAGGCCCGGATGGAATCTCACCATGGATACTGAAGGAAGGAGCAGAAGCTCTGTGCCTGCCACACTCCATGGTGTATAACAAATCACTGGTAACAGATGAAATGCCAAAATTTGGAAAACGGCTAATGTAGTCCCGATATTCAAGAAGGGTGATAGACAGGAGGCACTGAACTACAGGCCAGTGTCCCTAACATGCATACCATGCAAGATGATGGAGAAGATTGTGCGAAAATAGCTAGTGGAACATCTGGAGCGACAGAACTTTGTAACACAACATCAGCATGGGTTCAGGGATGGCAAGTCATGCCTCACACGAATAATTGAATTCTATGACCAGGCAACAAAAATCAAGCAAGCAAGAGAGGACTGGGCAGATTGCATTTTTTTGGATTGCCAGAAAGTCTTTGACACAGTACCGCATAAGAGACTAGTGCACAAGCTGGAGATGTAGGCCGGAGTGAAAGGGAAGGTACTCCACTAGATATGGGAGTACCTAAGCAACAGAACTTGGACCCATACTGTTTCTGATATACGTAAATGATCTCCCAGAGGGAATAGTTCCTCTCAATGTTTGCTGATGATGCAAACATTGTGAGGAGGATTAAGACGGGGGGAAGATATTATGAGGCAACAAGATGACCTAGACATGCTGAAGGTTCAACAAATGGCTACTAAAGTTCAACCCAAGTAAATGTAAGGTAATGAAACTAGGTGGAGGAAATATGAGACCAGACACTGGATACCGAATGGGAGATGAAGTCCTCCTCGAAACGGACAGAGAGAGAGCTAGGAGTTGACATCCCGCCAAACCTGTCTCTTGAAGCCGACATCAAAAGAAGAACATCGGCAGATGCGAGGCTGGCTAACATCAGAACAGCCTTCAGAAACCTGTGTAAGGAATCTTTCAGAACCTTGTATACCACGTATGTAAGGCCAATCCTAGAGTATGCAGCCACAGCATGGAGCCCGTACCTTGTCAAGCACGAGACAAAACTGGAAAAAGTTCAGAGGTATACCACTAGGCTAGTCCCAGAACTAAGAGGCATGAGTTACGAGGAAAGGCTGTGTAATACACCTCTCGTTGCTGGAAAATAGAAGAGCTCAGGGAGACATGATCACCACGTACAAAATTCTCGGGGGAATTGACAGGGTAGACAAGGATGGATTATTGAACATGGGCGGGTCATGCACAAGGGAACACAGTGGAAGCTGTGTAGCCAAATGAGTCACAGACACATTAGAAAGAACCTTTTCAGTGTCAGATTAGTTAGTGATGTGGCCGAGTCTAACTCCATACACAGTTTCAAATGTAGATATGATGGAGCTCGAGAAGCTCAGGAATCTATACACCAATAGATTGACGGTTGAAAGGCGGGACCAAAGAACCAAGGCTCAACCCACGCAAGCACAACTAGGTGAGTATCTAAACAGGAGGATGGGTTGTTTTTCACAACCCTTTTTGGCTGTAATGAAGTATGCCAAGTAAACCAATCATTAATTGAGGGATTTCATGCATTACATGTGCTAGCAGTCAGCCATCATCTGTGGTTGACGCATTAGTTTCACACACGTTTGTTTCTATATTCTCGTTAATATGATGCCAATTAGGCTCTGTCATCGCCCAACACCCAAAAGGTTCAAAGGTTTGCCACCAGACTACTACCCGAACTGAGGGGTATGAGGAGACTACAGGAATTAAACCTCACGTAGCTGGAAGACAGAAGAGTTAGAGAGGAACATGATTACCACATACAAGATTCTCAAAGGAATTGATAGGGTAGATAAAGACAGACTATTTAACTCAAGGGACACAAGTGGAAATTGAATGCCCAAATGAGCCATAGAGACATTAGAAAAAATTGTTTAGTGTCCAGTAGTTGACAAATGGAATGCATTAGGAAGTGATGTAGTGGAGACAGACTCCATGCACAGTTTCAAGTGTAGATATGATAGAACCCAATAGGCTAAGGAGCCTGTACACCATTTAGATTGACAGTTGAGAGACAGGGACCAAAGAGCCAGAGCTCAACCCCTGCAAACACAACTAGGTGAGTACACACACACACATAGGGAAGAATTCCTGAGACCTGGAACTTCAAGAACAAAAAAATACCAGATTCAAGCTAAGGAAATAAAGGTGCCGCAAAAACATTAGAAAATTTTCTTTTGTAAACATAGTGGTAGACGGTTGGAATAAACTAAGTGAGGTTGTGGTGAATGCCAAGACTGTCAGTAGTTTCAGAGCGTTATATGACAAAGAGTGCTGGGAGGACGGAACACCACGAACGTAGCGCTCATCCTGTAACTACACTTAGGTAATTACTTAGGTAATTACACACACATAACATTACATTAACATTAGGCTGGAAGTCAGAAAGGAACTGGCATCAAACCCGAAATTGGTGCAAAACACAGTCGGTCGAAGTAAGTCCCTAATAATTTTTGGTTGCAAAGAAAGAGAGATAACATCTAAGTCAGAAAGAGCTGTAGAAGAAGCTAAAGTAGTAGATAAAATTATTGGGCTAGTTGAAGGTCTGACAAGCATAGAGAATGTCTGCGACTACAGGAGAATTGACACGTACGTATAAGGGAAAGATTGCCCTTTGAGGATCACCCTAAACAGGGCCAAACAGATGGAAAAAGTACTAAAGAATGCTAGAAAATTACAACGTGATGAGGAAGGGAAAATATGGTCATAAAGACGAGATCTTTCAAAAGAAGACAGAGAAGTCGAAACTGAACCTCGTAGAGGCAAACCGCCTATATGAGAGCAGGGATCAAGAAATCAATTCTTTTTTCTACAAAGTGATAGGGGTAGGCAGACCAGTAAAATGGTACAAAAAGGCAAACCAATAAAATCACTAGAGAAAGGGGAAGTGGAGAATAAGGAGATAGGGAACATGTTCCTGAAAATTGTATACACCAACATAGATGGAGCGAATTCAAAGATACTGGAGTTAAGTGTTGCAGTACAGCTGCAGACACCAGACATTGTTGCGTTCATGGAGACGTAACTTGAAAATGATATTTTAAATGAGGTCATATTCCCAAGGGGCTACTCAGTTTGGAGATGGGACAGAAAAATTAGGAAAGGCAGTGGCATTGCTATATTGGTGAAAGAACACCTAAAGGTAAACGAAATAATGATGGTCAATCCACGAGAAGTTGACATAATAGCACTAGAGATATGCAGTCAGGATGATAAACTAATGATCATAAATGCATATAATCCACCGCCATGCAACACATGGAAAAAGGAGGAGCTGGATAATAAATGAGAGGATCTTATAACCATAATGAGAGAGAGTATAGTGAGAGCAGATAAAGATAGATCATGACTGTTCGTAGTCGGTGACTTCAGCTTGAAATCCATAGACTGGGAGGCATATGAAGCTAGAACAGAGGACTTTTGGACCTGTAGATTCGTAAACCTCATCCTGGAAACATTCATACCTTGGAGTGTTTCCGGGGCTTAGCATCCCCTTGGCCCGGTCGTCGACCAGGCCTTCTCGTTACTGGACTGGTCAACCAGGCTGCTCGCAACCTGACGTATGAATCACAGCCTGGTTGATCAGGTATCCTTTGGAGGTGCTTATCCAGTTCTCTCTTGAACACTGTGAGGGGTCGGCCATTCATGCCCCTTATGTGTAGTGGAAACGTGTTGAACAGTCTTGGACCTCTGATGTTGATAGAGTTCTCTCTCAGAGTACCAATTGCACCTTTGCTTTTCAATGGGGGTATTCTGCACATCCTGCCATGCCTCTATCAACATGTTAAACAAGCTACGAGGATGAGAGAAGGGGATGTTCCATCGATGCTGGATTTGATATTTACCAGGAAAGAGGAAGAGGTATTTGACATTCAGTACCTTCCTGCCTTGGGTAAAAGTAACCAAGTCTTTTTGGGAATAAAGTATGCAATGTGTTATAATCTGGAAGAAAATAAGGAGGTTGAAGCAGTTGCAAAAACCTGATTTCAGGAGAGGACATTATGGGGGAACTTAGAAATTTCTTTAAACCTTAAATGGTTCAATTAATACATACATATACGACGGGAGTAACTGTCACGGAATGGCGCACATCATACATAGACGATTGAGGGTCCTGTGCACAATTTACGTGTCCCCTGGCTACACAGAGTTCACATCAGCTTCCTCAGGGCTCTAGTAAACAGACGCCAGATGATAGTATTACAGAAGACCCCTGACTGTGATACAAATGACCAGGATTCTGATAACAGTAGGATTAGTGGTGATAATTAGTGCTGCGCGTAGTATGGTGGGAGGAGTAATCTTGGTGGGGAGGGAGGTAGCATCATCTGCTGACCCTGTGTGGCAACCTCTGTTATTGTTTGAACCCACTATACCAGCTTAGTGGTTCACTATGGTGAACACAAATGTAGATACAGTACTTATATATAATGTATGTGTATTAATGTAATAACAACAAAAGGAGTATGTTCAGAGGAGCCATTTTGGTGAGGGAGGGGCGTCGTCTGCATGACTTGTTATGCTTTGTAGCGTGGCCACTATGCTGTTTGGGCACCACACCAGCTTAGTTGTACAGTTATAGTGAATAAAACATGTAGATAATTATATATATATATATATATATATATATATATATATATATGGTCATAAATATATATATATATTATATATATATATATATATATATATATATATATATATATATATATATATATATATATATATATATTATATATATATATATATATATATATATATTATATATATATATATATATATTATATATATATATATATATATATATATTATATATATATATATATATATATATATATATATATATATATTATATATATATATATATATATTATATATATATATATATATATATATATATATATATATATATATATATTATATATATATATATAGATATATATATATATATATATATATATTATATATATATATATAGATATATATATATATATATATTAATATATAGATATATATATATATATATATTAATATATATATATATATATATATATATATATATTAATATATATATATATATATATATATATATATATATATATATATATATATTATATATATATATATATATATATATATATATATATATATATATATATATATATATATATATATATATATATATATATATATATATATATAATGTGTGTGTATATATAGTGTAAAAACAGCACAAACAGTATAGTGGGAGGAGTAATGTTGGCGAGTGAGGAAGGGAGCGTCAGCTGACTGTGTGGCGACCCCAATTATTGTCTTGACTCACCATACCAGCTTAGTTGTACAGTTGGTTCACATATTTTATTATATAAATGTATCACACTACACACTATTGAATAATATTACTGGAAAAAAACAGAAGAAATCAGATACATTGAAATAATTAGGTAATAATATCTTATGAACTCATCCCTGGCCTTGTGTGGCAGTGCACAATAGAAAGTTGTTTTCACATATTCATACATTAAAATATTGATTGTACCCATGTTATACATGTGCTTCAGCCTTACAGTTTAGACTTATTGTCTTGTGTATGACTCTCTGTCCTGCATGGCAATGAATACCAGCATTATCCTCACTTTAATAAGGCTTAATTGAAATCCTCAGATTAGGCAAAATTGTAATTAATTTTGTCAATAAAGATGTTAATAATAATAATAATTTGAGTCAACTCCCACCTGTCAGCGCAGGTGGACCAGACCACCACAGGGCACCTAGTCTGTCAATGCTTCAATTTTGCTAGACTTCCTTGCCCTATTGCGGCCAAAATATGTCGCCTACAATTTTTTTATTATTTTTCCCTGCTCAGGAAACACAAATGAACACTTTTATAAGTTTTTTTTTTTTTTTTTTTTTTTACCTGGCAGTGTTAAAGGCCATTAGGCCCATAGCAGTATAAGGGTTAAGGAATTTGATGGGAAAGACTTGCTGTTAGGAAATGAAGTAAATGAGATGTAGATCTAGTTTTGTGAAATATATGATAAAGGCACAAAAAAATTTATACCAAAGCAGAGATGCAGAACTACAAAACAGGATTGGTTCAATAGAAATTGCAAGAGGCAGAGGCAAATTGAGGCAAATTGCTACATCAGAGGTGTAGCATAAGTGGGAGGTCGTTTCGCCTCGCTAATGGCCTGAATGTCTATGCATGGAATAATGGAATAGGACCTCGGTTCTATTTTGTTGGTTTTCGGAACCTGAGGTAATGACTAATAGGAACAGGCGGGGGCATTCGTACTGCGACGCTAGAGGTGAAATTCTTGGACCGTCGCAAGACGAACTACTGCGAAAGCATTTGCCAAGGATGTTTTCATTAATCAAGAATTAATCAAGAGGCCGGAGACCAAAAGACACAAAAATGGAATCAATATAGGAAGAAGCCAAACATACCAGTGATACAAAGATGCGAGAAATAACTACACGGCAGTGAGGAGAGAGGAAGAAAGAAATTTTGAAAAAGGGATAGTGGACAAATGTAAAACAGAACCAGGCCTATTCTATTTATTAATAAACAACAAATTGCAGATAAAGGATAATATTCAAAGATTGAAAATGGGAAACCAATTCAAGGAAAATGATAAGGAAATGTGTGAAACCTTAAACGAAAAGTTCCAAAGTGTGTTTGTACAAAATGAAATCTTCAAGGAACCAGATACAATAAGAATTCCAGAGAACAACATAGAGCACATAGAGGTGTCTAGAGACGAAGTGAAACAAATGCTCTTGGAGCTTAGTAAGAACAAAGCAGTTGGCCCAGATTGAGTTTCACCATGGGTTCTGAGAGAATGTGCACCTGAGCTCAGCATACCACTTCAGCTGATTTTTCAGACATCCCTGTCTACAGGAGTCGTAGCAGATGTGTGGAAAAACGCTAACATAGTTCCAATACACAAAAGTGGCAGTAGGGAAGACACCCTCATTTATAGACTTGTATCATTGACAAGTGTAATAGTCAAAATATTGGAAAAAAATAATTAAAACTAAATGGATAAAATACCTGGAGTGAAACGATATAATATCAGACAGACAGTATGGCTTTCGATCTGGTAGCTCCTGTGTATCGAATTTACTCAGTTTCTATGATCGAGCCACAGAGATTTTATAGGAAAGAGATGGTTGGGTTGACTGCATCTATCTGGACCTAAAAAAGGCTTTCGACAGAGTTCCACATAAGAGGTTGTTCTGGAAACTGGAACACATTAGAGGGGTGGAGTTAAGCTGCTAACATGGATGAAAAATTTTCTGACTGATAGAAAAATGAGGGCAGCAATAAGAGGAAGTGTATAGGACTGTAGAAATGTCACAAGCGGAGTACCACAGGGTTCAGTTCTTGCACCGGTAATGTCCATTGTCAACATAAACGATTTACCAGATGGAATACAGAATTATATGAACACGTTTGCTGATGATGGTAAGATAATAGGAAGAATAAGTAACTTAGATGACCCCCCTAAGGTCTGGGAGGTCTGGGACCCCCTTCCTTCCCGGGAAGGGGGTCCCAGACCTCCCGTGCCGGCTACCCAATCCCAGTTCTGAGGCTGTTGTGTTAGATGGTAGTCGATTGACTCTAGTTCCAATCCTTGAACAGGTGCTGTGCCTTGTGGTGTTGTGCTGCAGTGTGATGGTGTGCGAGTCAAGTGTAATTCAAGAAGTACTGAGGCTGCATGCACCTTAGGGTCACCTTTCCTAGGTGTTCTGTAAGTACTGCCCTTGCAGTTTGGGGTTACCTTCCACAAACTATTCGGGGGCTACCTCCGCAGGGTTCTTTTGCTGCTTGGTGATTGCCTGCCCTTGGGTAGGAGGTAGCATCGTTACTTGCAGGGGCACAAGGTACTGTGCAGCTGTCTTATAATACACATAGCGGCCAGTTCTGTTCCTCCTGGAGACGTTGTGCTTTTACAGGGTGTTTATTTTCTTTTGTTTTGCCTGGTGGCGTCTGCCTGGTGTGGCTGTAGGACCACTTGTATAATTTTGGTGGTCCTCTGCTAGGTCCCCAAGATAGCACACATAGCAGGGGTTCAGCTTTTAGTTTCTTCGTGTGGTAGCTCTGAGATAACTGGTTAGCAGTTATCCCAGAGTCCAGGGGCAAGATTCACGAAAGCACTTATGCAAGCACTTACGAACGTGTACATCTTTCCTCAATCTTTAACGGCTTTGGTTACATTTATTAAACAGTTTACAAGCATGAAAACTTCCCATTCAACTGTTGTTATTGTTATAAACATCCTCCTGGTGCTTCGGAGCTCATTAACTATTTAATAATTGGAAACAAAGCCGCCTAAGATTGAGGAAAAGATGTACAGGTTCATAAGTGCTTGCGTAAGTGCTTTTGTGAATCTGGCCCCTGGAGTCCTTGCCTAAGCTTCCTTTAGCAGTCAGCCTAAAGGCCCTGGAAACTGCCATTGGGGGTCATTGGTCTGATGGAGGAGAAGTCCCACCTCACTTCGTGCGAGTTTGAAAGGTTGCTGTCTCCTTGTCTCAGGGTGACATTCACCATCTTTGCCTCATCCATGTTGCCTGTTAAATCGATGACACCTTTGACCCGAAGTCTTGCGAGTCGTGTTCCTTGCATTCTCTCCAGTTCACCCAGTCCACTTTTACTGGTATTCAGGTGCAGGCTGTTTCTGCAGTTGCATGCAAGGTTTAGGCTGCTGCAACATGCTTGGTTGGTTGCCTTTCCGGATGCCCCGCAGCTGTCCCATTTGGGTTATAGGGACCCAGTACTTAGGGTTGTAAGAGTCGTGCCAGGGCTCAGGATTCTTTTGGTCATCGTAAGCCTGTAGTACCAGATTCAGGGCCAGTCCCTCCTGTGGAGCCGTCGGCATAAGGTTGATGCAGTGATCGTTCTGAGCATCAAGTCGGGCTCTTGTAAGGGTTGTCGGCTCTGCTTGCTCTTGCCTGGTCCCACGATTCGTGGGCGTTTCTGGTTGTTTCCTCTGACCTGTGGTGGCATTGGGTGGCTCCTCCTCCTTCAGGGGGATCAGGGTTGGCAGGGCAGGCCTCTTTTCCTATGCTTTGTTGGGTCATCCTGGACTGGGTTTGCTTAGCTGTGGTTGAAGGTGTCCCTCCGGTGGGTTGGGACGTTCCTGATTCATCCGGGGTTCAGCGACTGGCTCGGTTTTGTCGTGGGGCGACAGGCTTACCGCTTTCATTGCCTTCCATTTGGCTTGAATCTGGCACCTCACATGTTCACACACTTTGCACCTGTTATGGGTTCGGTTCTGGCTTACCTTGAATACTGGCTGGTCTGGGCTTCCAGCCGATCCGCGTGTCTGCTCCCAGAGATCTGATTCTATCCCAGCTCGACGGGTTCAGGTTCTTGGTGAACTGGAGGAAGTTCCATTTGGTTCTCTCGCAGGTTCAGACGTGACTGGGGTCTTATGTGAGACTCTCGGACCGTTTCCGTGTCTTTCCCTCCAACGGCATTGTTGAGGCTGCAGTCCTGCCTTTGGCTGTTTTTGGAGGTCACCCAGGTCGCTCGATTGGTTGTTCGAGCAGCTGTGTGGGAGTCTGAACTTCGCCGTGCTGGTCTACCCGTCAGATCGGATCTGACATCGGCGGCTGTCTGGTTCCTTCGGAGACATCCCTTTCGCTGTTCTTGCGATAGCTGAGATCGGACCCCAGGGGTCGGACCCCAGGGGGTCGTGAGTCGGCTGCTGCATCTTCGGCTTCCTCTTTGGGTTTTTCAGGGTTCAGTGCCGTGGCACCTACCCAAGCCTTCGCTCGTTATGTTCACAGATGTGTCGTCTCTTGGCTGGGGTTTTGTGACCAGTGTTCACCAGGTCGATGGGGTCCTTCCTTTCATCGGTGGTCTCACAGCACAGTGCGGGAGTTTGCAGCAGTGTCGTTTTTGCTTTGGAGGGTTCATGTCACTCGCAGAGCAATGATTCTGCTCCATTCGGACTGCTCCTTGGTGGTTCATTGCCTGAACTGAGGGGTTCGATGCAGTCCTTAGCTCTTTGGGGCTGGTCAGTTCGGGTGACTCATCTGCCGAGTTCTCAGGATTTGGCTTTCCTGGCAGTTCATATTCAGGGGGTGTGTCCAATGTCTTGGCGGACAGCCTGTCTCAATTCATTCCTCTGTCCACGGAATGGACGGTCAACGCCACCTCGTTCCGTTGCCTATGCCAGATGTTCGGGCGCCCGGAAGTACACATCTTTGCATTAGCTTGGTCGAGGCATCTTCCGGAATATGCAGCGCCCTTCCCAGACTGCGAGACCATCGGGGTCGATGCCTTTCAGCTGGACTGGTCGAGATGGGGTTAACTGTACCTCTTCCCCTTCGGTTGTTGCTCCAGGTGCTGGCTCACTTGGAGACTTACCAGGGGAGAGTAGTACTGTTGGCCCCTTGGTGGCTGGCCCCAGTCTTGGTTTCAGGCGCTGTTTGCTCGATGTCGGTACCCGAGGGTCTTCCCACAGCTCTGCCTCTTTTCAGCAGATCGGTCCGGTCTGGTACGTGGCTGGTTCGATCTCCTCCGTTCTTTGCATCTGGTCTTTTTGATGCGGGTTTATCACCACTTGCACATTGATCAGGTGGCTTTGTTCATGGTGTCTCGCATGCGAGTTTCGTTTTAGAGGCAGTGTGAAGTTTCCTGGCGGTCCTTTCGGCATTTCTTGACTCTTCGTAGGTTGTCTTCGATTTCTGCTCGGGTTATTTTGTCCTCTCTCTTGGTTGTTTCAGGACCGTCATCTCATGCAGAATACTGTCACCTTGTATCGTACAGCACTGGTGGAGCCTCTTTAGCTTGCGTTCAGGGTGGATGTCACTTCTGCTCCATTCTATAAGCTCTCTCGGGCATTGTTTCACCTCCGGCTTGCTCATGCACCTGCCTGAGCAGTCCTGGTCGTTGGACCGAGTGCTCTCATTTCTTTCTTCTCCTGTGGTAGCCCCTTCAGTTCAGGACTGTTTTTCTAAGGCTCTTTCTTGCTGGCATTGGCCTCTGGGGGTCGGGGAGCCTTCATGCTCTCCTCCAGTGCAGGGGTTTCTGCTCTTTCAGTCCTGGTGATTGTTTTGTTCGTTTGCAGCCGTCGTCTTCTTTTCTGACAAAGAATGAGACTGCTGCTTTCTGGAGGAGTCCTTGGGTTGTTGATGCTTGGTTCGGCCAGGGGTACATCACGTCCGGTTGCGGCTCTTCGCCGTTCCTTGCATGCCACGGCCTTCGTGGCAGGGAACATGCTTTGGGTTGACTTGGTTTTCCTTCTTCCCTGTTACAGGGCGCAGGTCTCCCAGGTCGTCTGCAGCATTATTCAGGTCCAGCCAGCCTGAGATCTATCCCCATACCCACGACGTTCGTAAGTTTGAATCTTTGGATGCTGTTTTTGGTTATATGTCCTGGGGTGACATTCAGGCACTGAGGCTTTTGGAGGTCAAACAGGGTCCTTGCTGCACAATACCTCGTTAATGTTTCTGGAGTTTTTTCACCATTTATTTTCGCGTTTTTAATATTCAGCCTCTGAACTGGGGTTGGGTAGCTGGCACGGGAGGTCTGGGCCCCCCCGTCCTTCCAGAGAAGGAGGGAGTTGCACAGACAGCGGCGCAGTGGTTGTGGTGACATGCTGGTTTGCTTGTTTTCTGATCGAGTTCTGTTGGCTCGTTCGGCTTTCGGTTAGCAATTTTTCCACCAGCTTTAGTTTGTTTCGGGATTCCTACCTTTCTGGGTAACTGACCTGGTAGATGGCAGATATAGATTGCTTCCAACTGCACGGGGGGGAATCTATAGGCCATTGCTCCTCTTGCCACTTCGAGGAGGGCCAGGTTCTGGCGCTGGTCCCCGGTAAGCTTAGAACTGCATCGATTGACTGTTGCCACATTCTAATATATACATATCAGCCCTGTATAGCCCAGGACTTGCCCAGAAAATGTTTTCATTACATCCAACACTGGTTTTCTCTGGAGAGTCAACTCGTATGTAAAACCAACATCGTATGTAAATCAAGCTGGTTTTATAGTCCAGGTATTATGTGTTCTTACATTTTGCATACAAATTAATAATTCAATGATAAATTATTTTTGGATTTGTCATTTCATTTTCTTTTTTTACACCTGCAGGGCCTTGTAGGTGGTTATGACCATTTCTCAATAGTTACTGTCAAAGTGTTCAGTAACAAAAGCATAGACTGAATGCCTGCTGTCGTAGCAGGTACAGATATCAGAGAAATGAGCACGTAGTAACACTGAAAGGCTGAAATTAATGTTCATCTACAAGAGATAATCTTTGAAAGATTAGTGTGTAGCTTAAACAGGAGTTATTAGGTAAGTAAATATAACTGCAGAACATACGTGGCTCCTGAAAATAACTATTCATAGAAAAAAAGGCATTTTTTTTTACCTACTCATGTTTGTTTTTAACACCATTTGTTGTTCATTGGGTGTATTATCAAAGATATTTTGTCTTACATTATGCACTTTTATATCTTCTTACAAACCCCATGTTCAACAAAGGAAATATTAAAGCAACAATTTAAATTCTAATTTATTTCACATTTATAGAAAATATATAAAACTATATACAAAGATTTGTACATTCACTTTACAAAATCAAATTATTTGGTAAAAAATACAAAAAAGGGCATTCTTAAGTTGAGAAGAACTGAATAGAACTACTGCAATACTTAAAGTATAGTTGCACAACAGTAAGCTATGTCAACGAAGTCATCCCATCTATGCTGTTTTCTTGCAAGGAATGTATTTGCAGAGAAACAGATTTTATACAATTTAGTTTGATTTTAATAATTTACTGACTAATTAGTCATTCTGTATGGTATGTTAAATTCTATTCAGTCACATACAAAAAAATATAAATATAAATATATATATATATATATATATATATATATATATATATATATATATATATATATATATATATATATATATATATATATATATATATATATATATATATATATATATATATATATATATATTTTTACATAATTAATATACACAACTCAACAAATGCATATCAGTGATACTTTTGGCACTCTAAAACAATGAAACATCAAAAGAATGTTCAGTATAAAAAAAATAATTATACTACAATCCAGAACAGAAATACATACATATAGGGAGATCTTTCGTATACATTACAGTTCTAGCATTTTGAATGCACACAAGTAAGTTTGTACATTTTGACAAGAAACCTAATGGCATATTTGTCCATAAATGGTGTTTGACTGCAGCATTTTTGCCATTTCTTTCTCACTAATAGTGCCAAAAATAAAAAATAAAAAATGAACGTCTTAAATTGCACCAGACGCCCAAACACTAGCTTTGGAACTTATAAAGTGCCGTATCACTCTTAACAATTACCTGGGCATATTGAGTGTCTTTGCAGGGCCAAGGGAAAGAACATCACTAACACCCCATTGCTGTAATGTCATATGACCATTTCTTAGGTTTTCCAGAGTTAATATAGGGACACCAACCTACACCACCAGCACCGCGGTTTTGAAGGTTTGTCAGTGGAAGGAATGAACGGATTCCAAGGGCTGCCATACGTTGCACATTAACAGGATTACGCAGGTCTACTAAAGGAATAGCCACATCTCCAGCAGAAAGATGTAACTGGTGAAACTGTTGATAATGGTGTTGCTGACCCTTTTGTGTAGAAAACCCTGCAGTACATAAGTGGCATTTGAAAGGCATACGAGATTGTTGCTGTTGTTGATGCACACGACTATGTTCTGATAGTAATGCTGCTGTTGGAAAAGACCGGTCACACTGGTGGCATTTATGACGAGTGCCCTGAGTACCTGAAGAGGGAATATCCTGAGTTAAATCTACAGTAGGGGGACGAGGAGGACGTTCAACAGTACTATTTGACATAGTTCCTCGAGTTGGAGGTGCCTGTGGTACAGCAAATCCATCTCTATCTCGTTCTCTTCCACCCCCTTCTCGTTCTCTTTGGGTTGGTGGATGTACAGATATGGCTGATGATAAGTTCAATTCTTGTGCTGTAGGTAAGCGGCGATCATCTCTTCCCCCAGTACCATCCTGTCGTTCACCAGCAGCTGGTGTAACGGTAATACCTCGAGATGCCAGAAGATTAGCAACAGCCCCAGCTTCTGGGCCACTTCTTTCACCACGTGATGCATCTTTGCCACCAGATGCCCGCACACTCAGTGTAATGGAATCACTGAGGTTTATAGTCGACTCTGTGGTTGCTGGGGCACCTGAGCCACGGTGCTGGCTACCAGGAGCAGTTGAACCACCCTGCACATTGGATATCACTGGTAGTCCATCACTGCGGTTTGCTACTGCAATGATCTGACATTCGTTATCCTTCTGACGGGATGGCACATTGATATCCTCTCGACGGGCAGTTTTGCTTGGAGAGTGACCAGCTGCACCCAAAAGCTGTCTTTTACCAGCACCACTCTGTTGTTGAGGGGAAGGTTGTCTTTGACCTGGGTACATAGTTTGATGCATACGCTGTAGAGGAGGCATCATACCACCACGCCCCCCTGGTGCTGGCATAAGTGGCGGTGGAAGTATTGATGATGTTGGGGGACGGCCAGGACCACGAGAGGGCTGCAAATGGGCTGCTTGATGAAGAGGTGGACGACCTACATGACCCATAAGTGGTGGTCTTCCTCTTACTCGTGGAGGAGGACTAGGTCGATATGGCATTGCAACACTTGGGGGCAAAGGGGCGCGCAAAGGACCTGCTAAATTCGTGTTTGCCATACTAGTAGCCTGCAAGAGCTCCATAACCCCCAGCACCACTGTATGCAGCACCCTGTGACCACTGAGTACCATACCTATTCATCATACCCCCAACAGCAGCCTGACTGGCAGTTGTTGTTGCCATCATGTGAGCACTAGTTGCTGGAGCCATGAGATTGTTAGCTATTGTAAGCCGAGGTACTCCAGCCTGCTGTTGGTCACCACTTTGTGGAGAAAGCTCCTGTGATTGAAGTGGTGATGTAGCAGGTGGAGTTGGACCTTTGTGGAGTGATGGTGAAGTTGACTGCTGGGTTGGGCTGGTAATGGGACTAGTCGCTAATGCTCTAAAAGATGTATCAGAAGGTGGCGGTGTTGGTTGTCCACCAGAAGAAGTGGGTGTGCCCGAGTTGGAGCCCCGAGAGCTAAGGTGAGAAGGAGTAGCAGGCCCTGCACTATGAGGAGAAGGGCCTCCACTATGTGGTGACCCATCCACCTGACCAGACTGTGATCCCTGCTGTGAGCCTGGCTGAGAGTCCGGTTGTGAATCTTGTGAAGACTGACCACTATTATTCAAATATTCCAATTCAGATAATAGGTCACTTGCTACGCCAGAAGCTTGCTGCTGCTGTTCCGCTGGTGGTGAAAGCTGCGGTTGATCTTGCTGTTGCTCTTGTGATTGCTCTTCATTGCTATCTTGACTCTGGCCACTGTAAGAATCATTAAGACACAGCTGTTCAAAGCTACCCTGGCGGTCATTCTTTTCTGGGGATTCCTGGCCCAACACTGCCTGACTAAACAAGCCATCTTCCCCATCGCCCTCGCTCTCGCCACCATTAACAGGTATATCAGAAGAATCCTTTTCAGGAGGAGTGTTAGCTGAAGAGTAAGCAGGGTCAGCTGTTCCCTCTGTTCCACCTGCCCAAGCACTGCTCTCACTTGCAGTTTCTGCAGTTGTTGCTCCTGCCATTGCTGCAGCTATCCTCGATCCGGATTCGTATTCACTGAACCAATCACTGGTTGGGAATGACTCAAACTGAGGTTGGTAAGTTGAAGATGGGGCTTCACTTGGTCCAGCGTTACCAAATCCAAGATCTTGCTCACCAAAGTTGGAGTTGAACCCAGTATTGCTATTTTCACTTTGTTCACCACTGCCAGAAGCTTGCTGGTAATCTCCCTCTGTCTCTTTTTGTTGTGATGTACCAGCTTCCTCCTCTTGATCTTGGTCCTGGTCTTGATCTTGGTCCTGGTCTTGATCTTGGTCCTCTTGGTCTTGGTCTTGCTGTTCAGAAATGTCTTGCTGAGAATCCTGCTCCTCCTGCTCGTAATCCTGCTCTCTGCCAGCATCCAAGTCGTCATGCCCAGGTGATAAATTTTGTTCTACGTCTTGTTCTGTATCCCTGGGCTCTGAGGGCAATCCACTGGCTTCCTGTTCTCCTTCACTCTCGCCTCCACTTTCTTCTTTCTCCTCTGGTACACTAACCTCTTCTGTACCATCCACCTGTTCCTGCCTTTGAGGTTCAGCTTCCAGTCCGTCTTGTTCCTGAAAACTGTTATGGTTGTCACTCATGCCCTCTTCGCTGACAATTTGCACTTCTCTTCGCTTACGACCACGACCACGACCCACTTTGGAAATTTTGAGCTTCAGCTTGATATTTGACCGACCCCTTTTTCTACGAATAACTACCTTCGCCTTCTTCAGTTCTTTTGCAGTTAGACGTTTTAGTCGCACCTTTAAGATTCTCTGGTTAACGTGGCCCAAATGATGGGCCTCAAAATCTCTTTCACTGGAAAACTGATTTATCCTACAATGAACACACCATAAATCTACCTTTTGCACCTCACTATGAGATTCTTCCTCCTTGAAGACAAATTTAGATCCTTCTTGCTTCTGGAATTGTACTGCTCCAGTTTGATACTGAGGTACTACTGCTGTTGTATGTCCAGTAACTGGATGTGAAGTTCTTAGTGAGGCAACTGGTTCACCTACCACATGGCAAGTGTTGATGTGGTGGGCAAGGAGTGTTTGACTAGGAAAAACAGCTGGACATAAACGGCAAGAGTAGGTGAGCGCATGTACATGGAAGAGTGCCAGGTGGTCACGGAGGAGTGCCACATCCTGGAATGCTGCTCCGCACTCCCAGCATTGGCTGCTTTCCCCAGCTTGTTGTTGTGCACCTACAGCGTACTGCTGCTGATGCTCAGGAGCTGTGTATGAAGTCTGACTAAAATATTGTTGATGATGTGGATAGTATGTCTGCTGCTGGTGATATACTTGCTGGTTGTAGTATGACTCTTGGTGGTACTGATACTGCTGATACTGGTATTGTGGGTAGTAATTCTGCTGGTACTGCCCACTCAATGCATATGACCAATGATTCACTGCACCGTTCCTTGTGAGATCACCTGAAGAAAAAAATTATAAGTTATAAAATTGACAATTTAACTACAAAAATTAGGTACATTGTACAGGTATATAGTTCTCCAATATCTGTGCTTGCTATTACTGTACAGGTAATGTGGGATCTGCTAAATCACGGTGTATACATATCAATATAGACTGATTTATCGTAAGAATATTTGGATCCTACTTTATATACACTAAACTAGTGTTCAAGGGTCAGTGACTGAAGGGGACATGGCAAGGATCAGTGACTGAAGGGACCATGGCAAGGGTCAGTGATTGAAAGGGACCATGGCAAGGGTCAGTGACTGAAAGGGACCATGGCAAGGGTCAGTGACAAAGGGACCATGGCAAGGGTCAGTGACTGAAAGGGACCATGGCAGGGGTCAGTGACTGAAAGGGACCATGGCAAGGGTCAGTGACCAGGTTTTCAAAAGTTATTATTTATGAATAAGAAGTCATGTATTTGATGACCTCAATAAAAACTTTGAATAAATAGTTACTGCAAAATTAATATGCTGATTTATTGTATTTATAAAATATTATTTACACAAAAACTTTTACACATATCTATAAAGGAGAATACAACCTAAAGCAATGCTGGTGAATACAACTAGGCAAGTACTAGATAAAGGACCACACGAGATTAACCACCACACTGTGCACCTGGTTTCAGCAAAATCTTCATAGTACAATTAAGGATATTTTTGTTGTTTTTATAAATGTTCAGGTAAGGTTAATGTCAAAATGTTTCCAAACTGAACCATTTTCATTTCAAAACACAAAGTGATGAAAACGTCAAAAAAAAGTTAAACCTAAATAATAAAAAAATAGCACAACTCTGAGTGCCTCAAGGCACTTTGTGATGCACGGTGGATAAGAATACAACACCTCGGACCTAGTAAAGCAAAGATGGCAGAAACTCCGATATCGCTGGGAGGAAACCATTATACTTATATTTAATATACTAATATTTAATCAAACATACATGGAACTTTATGCTTAGGAAAGATAACATATATATGTATATATTTTTACAGTTGTCTGGACAATCAGAGCCTTGAACTGCCAACCACAAACAGTACCCAGCAGCTCTGGCTACTGTTTTATGTGGTTGGCAGTTCAAGGCTGAGATTGTCCAAGTGAATTAAATGTTTTTATCTACGATATAGTGGTCTACAATGAGGCATATTATATATATATATTATATAATGTCGTACCTAATAGCCAGAACGCACTTCTCAGCCAACTATGCAAGGCCCGATTTGCCTAATAAGCCAAGTTTTCATGAATTAATATATTTTTTCTAATTTTTTGCTTATGAAATGATAAAGCTACCCATTTCATTATGTATGAGGTCAATTTTTTTTTATTGGAGTTAAAATTGACGTAGATATATGACCGAACCTAACCAACTCTACCTAACCTAACCTATCTTTATAGGTTAGGTTAGGTTAGGTAGCCGAAAAAGTTAGGTTAGGTAGTCGAAAAACAATTAATTCATGAAAACTTGGCTTATTAGGCAAATTGGGCCTTGCATAGTAGGCTGAGAAGTGCGTTCTGGCTACTAGGTACGAATATATATATATATATATATATATATATATATATATATATATATATATATATATATATATATATATATATATGCGGAAAATCCACAGAGAAATATGAAATGAGGTGAACGTTTCGGCTTTGTTAAAGCCTTTGTCAACACCAGACTGACAAAGTCTTTGGTCAGTCTGGTGTTGACAAAGGCTTTAACAAAGCCGAAACGTTCACCTCATTTCATATTTCTCTGTGGATTTTCCGCATAAAATGATCAGTGTTTTGTGATCGTCAATTGCATATATATATATATATATATATATATATATATATATATATATATATATATATATATATATATATATATATATATATATATATATATATATATATATATATATTACTGCAAGTCAATATTATTATGCTAACAACAAGAACAGGTACATGCCTACTTAGATCTGTGCCAAATACAGTATCTTAACATGAACAGCATCCTTGTTAACCCAGGCCTTAAACCGCTAACTGTTAGATAACAAACATCCCCAGGGCGCTGAAGAAAAAAATGGCTCTAAAAAAATAATTTTTTCTTGTGACATTGTTAATTAGTCGTCAGGAAGCACAAAAATCCAAATAAAAAGTCTCTGGCTCTTGTGGTTTAGCTGTAGTGGCCTGGAGAAGTTGCATATTTTTAGTTGAGGTGCCGCAAAGGAATAACTTTGTTGATTTATTTTCATCATTTCTCAATTTATTAATTTAGTCTTTTCATGCTAACAGGTTGTATTTGTGTGTCAAAGTTACTGTCTGTTATGTAAAACTTTGAAAATATAAGTATGTATGGATATACAAGTAAAGATATAAAGACACCCACATACTTATTCATAATAATACATGTATAAATATATTTTAAGCCTAAATCTTAAAATTGCATATAGCACACATTTTGCCTTAAATATATACATGGTAATCACTCATT
>NC_091212.1:20620735-20673235 GCF_040958095.1 Procambarus clarkii
CCCCTTACATGTTGAGTGTTAAAAATTCTTGGGCCCCTTATAGAGTTCTCTCAGCAGACACACTGTACCTCTGCTTTTCAATGGGGGATATTTTGCACATCCTGCCATGCCTCCTGGTCTTGTGGTTTTACTTCAGTATGCAGATTTGGGACTAATATTCCCCAGGTATTAAATTGTTGAGCTCTTTTTGCATGCACTCTAGTGAACATATTTAAAATTGTTAACAATCTCAATAATTTACATGTTTTGAGTTAATTCAGACAGTAAAAGACCTTTATATATTCTCACATTCAGCAATTCCTTCAGCTTTGAACGGAACTGTTAGTGTGCAACAATATTCCACCCTAGAGAGCAATAGTGTCTTAAATGTATTACTGGTTTGGCATTTCATTTGAAAGTTTCATGTTGTTCAACTTGTCATTTTTCTTGCAGATGCAACAGTTACTTTATGTTCTATAGAAGTTAGGTCTTCTGACATGATTACTCCAAAATCTTTTATATTGCTGTTTCTTCCAATAGTGTGATTTGACTGCATTTTATATGTTGAATTTCATTTTTATATTTTAGTTTTTACCATAGGACAGTAGCTGAAACTGATCTTCATTTAACATTGCTTTCTGTGGACTATTGAAAGACCTGATTAATTAACATCAGAGTGTTGGTTTGCTGTATCCTCTATACTGTATTGTCAGCTCGTGTAAATCCTAGTGTCATCTGCAAAGGATGACACAGTACAATACTTTGTATCCTTCTCTGTCTGATATGATGAAAACCGTACTGGAACTAGCACAGTATCTTATGGGGGATTGAGCTTTTCATGGTGGATAATTCAGATTTTACCCTATAGCTCTGGGTTCTGTTTATTTGGAAGTTAAAACGATCCATCGCCCTAATTTGTCAGCAATTCCTTTTGTGCACATTTTGTGTGCAATAACACCATGGTCACAGTGTCAAAGGATTTTGTGAACTCTGTGTACAGTATATGACATCAGCTTTTGCTTGTCATCTATGTCATAGTGGTTTAGCAATTGTGAGAATCAAGAGTGCCCCATTCTGAACCCATGTTGCTCTCCAGGGTTAGGTAGACCCCTAATTCCATGTGTTTTGAAAGAGTGCTAAGAAGTAAGATTGCAAAGATTTTTATATGTGATGTTCGAGCTATTGGTTTATAATTTTTTTGCACTGCTTTATTACTTCCTTTGTGGAGTGACACAATCTCTCCTATTTTAAGTATGTCTGGGATAACATCATTATCTAGGCTCAATTTTCAAAAGATAGAGTCTGTGATAGTACCTTTTCTTTGCAATTCTTGATTAATATAGAATTCCAAGAATCTGGGCCTAGTGCAGAATGCATGAGCATGCTATCTATAGTTACTTCAAAGTCCTGTAAGGTTGTGGTGACATGTATCTATGGTTCAATGTTGATATCCCATAAATTAAATTCGTTTGGATCATTGATCTTCAACGTGTTCAGCGAGTGGTTCACTGAAAACAGAATCGTACTGTAACCTCAGTATCTCGCTTATTTCCTTGTTGCCATCTGTGAAAATGCCATTACCCTTGGATATGGGCCAAAGGCTAGATGTAGGTAGTTTTATTCTAGTTTTTTGCATAGGAGGAAAAATGCATTTTGAATTCCTCTCTCTTTCACTGATGGCCTTTTGTGCTCTTTGCCTCTCCCGCATTTTATGAGTCTTGCAACTTTAGCTCAATCATTTCAATTTCTCTGCATAACCTTCTTTGTCATTCTTGGGACAAAGTGAAGCATTTGAGTAAATCTGCATTTTTTTTTTTTGCCATGAGGGAATGCCAGTCTTATTTTAGTTTGCATCATTTTCTCTTAATTAGTGGTATGTGATTTGCACATACCGTATGTCTAGTGCTACTGTGCCTATTTTCTCAAAGTACTGATTTACATTTGAAATTACCTAGCTGTTCTTTCCAGCATATTTATACGAGGTTGTGGCTTGTTCCCAGTTAATCAGTTATTAAAATTCAATTTTCTGAATTCTCCTCCTCTCGGACTTGTGACTGGCTGCATAGGTCTATTGCCCAAACTTGTCTGAACTTTAATTTGGTTGTAATTTGAGAAACGTGCAATTGTAATCATTATGTTCCTAACAAGATCATTATAAAAATAAGGTCTAGGGTGTTTTCCTAGTTTGTTCTACTGTTTGCTTGTTTAAGGTTGTGGATTAGGAAGGATTCTGTAGCCAGCCAGGTATGGACTACCACCACCCAGCCAGGTGTGACCTACACTTCCCCTTCCAGCTAGGTATGGATTACCCCCCCCCCCCAGCCAGGTGTGACCTACACTTCCCCTTCCAGCTAGGTATGGATTACCCCCCCCCCCAGTCAGGTGTGACCTACACTTCCCCTTCCAGCTAGGTATGGATTGCCCCCCCCCCCCACACAACCAGGTGTGGACTAACACCCTCCCCCAGCCAGGTGTGGACTAACACCCTCCCCCAGCCAGGTGTGGACTAACACCCTCCCCCAGCCAGGTGTGGACTAACACCCTCCCCCAGCCAGGTGTGGACTAACACCCTCCCCCAGCCAGGTGTGGACTAACACCCTCCCCCAGCCAGGTGTGGACTAACACCCTCCCCCAGCCAGGTGTGGACTAACACCCTCCCCCAGCCAGGTGTGGACTAACACCCTCCCCCAGCCAGGTGTGGACTAACACCCTCCCCCAGCCAGGTGTGGACTAACACCCTCCCCCAGCCAGGTGTGGACTAACACCCTCCCCCAGCCAGGTGTGGACTAACACCCTCCCCCAGCCAGGTGTGGACTAACACCCTCCCCCAGCCAGGTGTGGACTAACACCCTCCCCCAGCCAGGTGTGGACTAACACTCCCCCCCCAGCCAGGTGTGGACTAACACTCCCCCCCAGCCAGGTGTGGACTAACACTCCCCCCCAGCCAGGTGTGGGCTAACACTCCCCCCCCCAGCCAGGTGTGGACTAACACTCCCCCAGCCAGGTGTGGACTAACACTCCCCCAGCCAGGTGTGGACTAACACTCCCCCCCCCCAGCCAGGTGTGGACTAACACTCCCCCCCCAGCCAGGTGTGGACTAACACCCCCCCCAGCCAGGTGTGGACTAACACTCCCCCCCCCAGCCAGGTGTGGACTAACACTCCCCCCCCCCAGCCAGGTGTGGACTAACACTCCTCCCCAGCCAGGTGTGGACTAACACTCCTCCCCAGCCAGGTGTGGACTAACACTCCCCCCCCAGCCAGGTGTGGACTAACACTCCCCCCCAGCCAGGTGTGGACTAACACTCCTCCCCAGCCAGGTGTGGACTAACACTCCTCCCCAGCCAGGTGTGGACTAACACTCCTCCCCAGCCAGGTGTGGACTAACACTCCTCCCCAGCCAGGTGTGGACTAACACTCCTCCCCAGCCAGGTGTGGACTAACACTCCTCTCCAGCCAGGTGTGGACTAACACTCCTCCCCAGCCAGGTGTGGACTAACACCCCCCCCCATCCAGGTGTGGACTAACACCCCCCCAGCCAGGTGTGGACTAACACTCCCCCTTACCCCTCCAGCCAGGTGTGGACTAACATCCCCCCCAACCAGATGTGGACTAACACCCCCCCCCCCAGCCAGGCATGGACTAACCCACCCCCCCAACCATTTGTGGACTAACCCCCCCCCAACCATTTGTGGACTAACCCTCCCCAACCATTTGTAGACTAAACCCCCCCCCCAACCATTTGTGGACTAACCCCCCCCCCAACCATTTGTGGACTAACCCTCCCCAACCATTTGTAGACTAACCCCCCCCCCCCCCCCACCAGGTGTGGACTAACACCTATTGTTACCTTCTATCTTTCCCTCTTCGTCTCTCTCCTATTTATAAGCCTTTTACATTACTCATTCTCTTTCTCACTTTTCTCTCTTGGTTTTGTCTGCCTCAGATTCTGCGAGTGTGTTCGTGGTTTTTTCATCTTTCTGTCTGCGTTTGTGTCTTCTGATCCACTTCCCCCGTCGCAATGTAAACGCTATTCTCGCCAAACTCCACTTCACCCTTTGGGAGATAAATTAAGAATTCATCATGCCAACACCTCGCATTAAATGTATAATAAAACATGTGTAACATACGCACCTACGAGAACACTCAGCGATGGATAAAAACCATGAAATAATTGGCGGAAACGTTAAAATTTACATGCTGTATATACAAAACAATCTACACTCTACAATCTCGAGATGTAAATAAAAATATTCTCCATTGGTAACTCGGCATAGCTTCTAACCAACCTCATCCAAACTTGCAATAGAGTCGTAACCAACATTATCAAATCTACACGTAAACGTTCGTCTTATGTCCCTTTTTTATAAGGTCTGCTTTTCTATACTTTTGTAGGCAATGTTTATGTTCTTTTTCAAACAAAGTGGACGTGTGAGAACACAAAGTTCCAAGGATAACTTAACTGGCGGATGGCCTACGATCCAAATGGAAAAATAAAATTGATGATTGGTTGAAGCTCAGCGATATGCGAATTTATGTTTTAGAGCGAAATGGGAAAAGCGCGCGAGCTTCCAGCAACAGAAAAAATTGAGGTAACTGGCAACTAACTGTAAGGTTGGTCGGCTGCAAATTAAACTTCGTCCAACAGATTCTGAATGATACTTTTAAATAATAAGATTAGAAATAATATCCGTATTAAACAAAACCTTAGCAGATAACGAGAGCGTCTGATTAATGGCAGTTCGTACAAATTACAAGATATAAAAGTGATAACGGCATTATAATGATAACGTACATCATTTTACTGTATATCTAAGGTGTCAACGCGTGTAAGCATATCATTAGTGAAGAGCAGTGGAACGCATAGTGAAGAGCGGTGGCACGCAAGCCTGGCGCATTCATATCTGTATCATACCTGGAGAGGGTTCTGGGAATTCTACTCCCCGTACCCGGCCTGAGGCCAGGCTCGAGTTGTGATAACTTGGTCCAACAGACTGTTGCTTGGAGTGGCCCGCAGGCCCACATATCCACTACAGTCTGGTTGGTCTGGCACTTCTTGCAAGAACTTATCTAAGTGCCTCTTGAATAGATTCACATTTGTTACGGCAATATTTCTAATGCTTGCTGGAAGGGTGTTGAACAGCCGTGGACCAATGATGTTCAGACAGTGTTCTCTGATTGTGCCTATGGCCACCTCTTCACTGGCTTTATTCTGCATTTCCTTTCATATCGTTCACTCCAATATGTTGTTATTTTACTGTGTAAATTTAGGACCTGGCCCCTCTAGTATTTTCCATGTATTATTTGATACCGCTCCCGTCTCATTTCTAAGAAAAGGAGTACATTTTGAGAACTTTGAGTACGATCCCAATAATTTAGGTGCTTTATCGTACCTATGCATAACTATGTATGTTCTCTGTATTCCTTATTTCAGCAATCTCTCCTCACCTTGTGCCTGCGGTGGTTTGAACTTCAGCTCTTTGGTCCCGCCTCCCGTGCTCCATAATTTCTTTAATCACTGTATCATAACATTAACTACAGTACCGCATATATACTACCTATGTAACTTGCTTAGCTAACCCATATGACACATTCTGCGCAGTGAACACCCACACTACATGCTTATTTACCTAAACAAACACGATATTCTTCTTGACCATTTGCGTAGCTAAACCAACACAAATTCATGGCCTGAGCTCATTACGTGAGTAGCCCTATCATGCCGCCTACTGGATGGCTGTGACGTATATGATATACAAATTTGAATCAAATGCAAATAATTCTACAGAAATATGTATTGCTTAGCCTAACGAGAACAGAGACCCATTTCCTGGACCCATTGCGTGACCCTCCCGCGACGACTCGTGGGATCCTTACGTGGCGTGCTATGAAATACATTAAACTAACAATGATGTAACTTGCTTTGCTAAATATTAGAGCTCGGGTTCCCGAGCCCATTATGTGCCCGTAACATTCCCACCATCCCTCACGGGACGGGTATGGAGTGCATAATAAATGAAATAAACTGAAATAGGACATACATGCCATAACACTGCCCTTCTTCGTGCATGGCATTCACTGAGGACAGATGAACGGTAATAACACCAGGTGTAGAAAACACTACATAAGCACACACTACACACAAACCACATACAAGCAATATCTATAAAACAGATAAAAAGAGGTAACGCTGAAAATGACGAGACCAACCAGACTATGGACAGACGCCCAGCAGGACAGAGAAGAGCTTACCGAGATCCAAACATGCGCCCCAGTGGTTGTTTTGTGTACTCACCTAGTATATATATATATATATATATATATATATATATATATATATATATATATATATAGAGAGAGAGAGAGAGAGAGAGAGAGAGAGAGAGAGAGAGAGAGAGAGAGAGAGAGAGAGAGAGAGAGAGAGAGAGAGAGAGTGTGTGTGTGTGTGGGTGTGTGTGGGTGTGGGGGTGTGGGTGGGTGTGTGTGTGTGTGTGTGTGTGTGTGTGTGTGTGTGTGTGTGTGTGTGTGTGGGTGTGTGTGTGTGTGTGTGGGTGTGTGTGTGGGTGTGTGTGTGTGTGTGTGTGTGTGTGTGTGTGTGTGTGTGTGTGTGTGTGTGTGTGTGTGTGTGTGTGTGTGTGTGTGTGTGTGTGTGTGTGTGTGTGTGTGTGCGTGCGTGCGTGCGTGCGCGCGCGCCCCCATTGCCCTCTATTGCTCATTATATCCCTGCAAACGCATAACGTAACGGTCCCTATTGTTACAAGTTGTTACATCTTGTCATCAAGTTTTTATGACGTGTCAGAAAGTTGTTACAACTTGTTCCAACGTTGCAGCAATGTCGTAGTTTCGTAGTGTGTTTGGCGGGATTATACTAAAGAAACTTTACTCCTATACTAAAGGAACGTTAATCCAGCCGCCGCCCTCCTAGTTATGGATGAACACTACACATTTCACAACAGATTACGTTCTAATGTTCTCGTACGATTCAAACGTAGAGAGTGGCGTACACATCTAAATTCCAACAGACCTAAAACACCTAACTTAACCTGGGGCTAACTATGCACAAAACTATAAATTATTATTATTATTAATATATATTTGGTTAAATAACTTTTGATTGCACTGCGCGTTAAAATTTTGCTAATGTTTCAGAACACTAATCAGGCCAATATTTGAATTTTGTCTCGAAAAATGCTTTACTCCCACAATGTTGAAGTGCACTTCTGAAAATACTTCACGCACTAACTACAACAAATGTCAATGGAATCAGAACATTTTAATCTGTACCTGTATACAAAACCATAATAATAATTTGAAGAGATAAAACCATTGTTATTAAACTCTTGGGAATAAAAGAACTCTCAAACCCCACTCCAGGTAGGAACACTACATTAGCAAACACGCTAAAGCGACGACTTTGTTTGCTGGATTGAGGGTTGGGGGGGGGGGAGAGAGAGAGTACTTCTGAACTTACGAGCCTGCCAGGGGCCACATTCACGAAAGCACTTACGAACGTGTACATCTTTCCTCAATCTTTGGCGGCTTTGGTTAGATTTATTAAATAGTTTACAAGCATGAAAACTTCCCATTCAACTGTTGTTATTGTTATAACTGTTATTGTTATAAATAGCCTCCTGGTGCTTCGGAGCTCATTAAGTGTTTAATAATTGGAAACAAAGCTGCCAAAGATTGAGAAGAGATGTACAGGTTCGTAAGTGCTTTCGTGAATCTGTCCACTGGTTTGAGAAGAGCTGCATAACAGACAGGCAGTCCGATCTCTGGATTGTCTCTGTATAAAATCCAATCTTTCTGCCAAACTGATAGGTGGATTGCTTGGGGATCCTACGTAACCTATAGTCTAATGCAAAGAAAATGTAAATATTTGTAAACCGTTACTTCTCTTAATTATGTTTGTACCATTGGAGACGATAACGTAAACACGCGACCTATTATCTGAGAGGACGGGTGGCGTACAGTCAGCCGTGAGTTGACACGTCCAGGGAAGAGGCTGTGCTCTCCCACAGCTCCTAGAGCCATGTTCCTCGATAACCGATTCCTCTAATATCACACTTGTGTCTTTCTGCTCTAATATCGGTCTCTCGAGGCCAGGATTCATCAAACTCTTACGGAACCACTTACGAAACCTGTACATCTTTCCTCAATCATGACGGCTTAGTTTATATAAAGTAAACATTTTGAGCTCCATAAACGCTACGAGGTTGTTTCTAGCAATATTAACCATGGCTGTAAAGTTTTGAAACTCGTAAAATTTTTAAATAATGTAAACAAAGGCAACACGAGTAAAGAAGGATATACGGGTTTCGTTAAGTAACGAGGAGCTCTTGAATATTCTGCAACAGTGTTTGTGTCACGTAGCTTTCAGGCCTTACCTTGCGTTGATTCAGGGGGTCATGATCCTCGCGGCCCGGTCTCTCACCAGGCCTATGACGGTACAGTGCACGGTAGAGCCTGGCTTTAAATCGGTGCCTGGAGAGGGTTTCGGGAGGAGTTCTACTCCCCGAGCCCGGTCTGGGGCCGGCGAGACCTCGTGCACGGTACAGCCTGGCTACAGGAAGGGTCACGGTCACAACTTGTAGACCACAGCCGGCAGCCTTTCCACCATGTAAATAAATTCTAGTGACCGAAAACACCTGTAATTTATTACACCTGAATGACGTAACTGATATTTAATTCAAATTACGACGTACTAGTACAGTAGGTCTACACTAGGGCGCCTGACAGCTGAGTGGACAGCGCTTCGGATTCGTAGTCCTGAGGTTCCGGGTTCGATCCCCGGTGGAAGCTGAGACAAATGGGCAAAAAAGTTTTTTACCCTGATGCCGCTGTTACCTAGCAGTAAATAGGTACCTGGGAGTTAGACAGCTGCTGCGGGCTGCTTCCTGGAGGGGGTTTGTAACAAAAAAGGAGGCCTGATCGAGGACGGGGCCGCGGGGACGCAAAGCCCCGAAATCATCTAAAGATAACCTCAAGAGATCTTAAGATAGGTCATTTTTTGTTTAGTCCCAAGCGTATGTTTCAATCCAACCTTAGTATATAACACACCAACTGTGCACAACACGTAAAACAGGTGCACAAAGAACACACAACACGGTAAAGGTGCTCAACACGACACACACACACAAGCAAGACACATGTACGTAATAACAGGTGTTGTTGACACGTGACAACACACAACGCAGGTCAGTACATGGGGTTGAATATAGGTATGAGCCGTAGGTGTGTGTGTGTGTACTCACCTAACCTAATTGTACTCACCTAATTGTGCTTGCGGGGGTTGAGCTCTGGCTCTTTGGTCCCGCCTCTCAACCGTCAATCAGGTTCCTGGGCCTATTGGGCTCTATCATATCTACACTTGAAACTGTGTATGGAGTCAGCCTCCACCACATCACTGCCTAATGCATTCCATTTGTCAACCACTCTGACACTAAAAAGTTCTTTCTAATATCTCTGTGGCTCATTTGGGCACTCAAGTTTCCACCTGTGTTCCCTGGTGCGTGTGCCCCTTGTGTTAAATAGCCTGTCTTTATCTACCCTATCAATTCCCTTGAGAATCTTGAATGTGATGATCATGCCCCCCCACCCCCCTAACTCTTCTGTCTTCCAGCGAAGTGAGGTTTAATTCCCGTAGTCTCTCCTCATAGCTCATACCTCTCTGCTCGGGTACTAGTCTGGTGGCAAACCTTTAAACCTTTTCCAGTTTAGTCTTATCCTTCACAGGATATGGACTCCATGCTGGGACTGCATATTCCACGATTGGCCTGACATATGTGGTATACAAAGTTCTGAATGATTCCTTACACAAGTTTCTGAATGCCGTTCGTATGTTGGCCAGCCTGGCATATGCCGCTGATGTTATCCTCTTGATATGGGCTGCAGGGGATAGGGCTGGCATGATGTCAAACCCAAAGTCTTTTTCTCTCTCTGACTCTTGAAGAATTTCATCTCCCAGATGATACCTAGTATCTGGCCTCCTGCTCCCTACACCTATCTTCATTACATTGCATTTGCTTGGGTTCAACTCTAACAACCATTTGTTCGACCATTCCTTCAGCTTGTCTAGGTCTTCTTGAAGCCTCAATCAGTCCTCCTCTGTCTTTATCCTTCTCACAATTTTGGCATCGTCAGCAAACATTGAGAGAAATGAACCTATACCCTCCGGGAGATCATTTACATATATCAGAAACAAGATAGGACCGAGTACAGAGCCCTGTGGGGACTCCACTGGTGACTTCACACATCTCTTGAGGTCTCACCCCTCACCGTAACTCTCTGCTTCCTATTGCTTAGGTACTCCCTTATCCACTGCGGCACCTTACTAGCTACACCTGCCTGTCTCTCCAGCTTATGTACCAGCCTCTTATGCGGTACTATGTCAAAGGCTTTCCGACAATCCAAGAAAATGCAGTCCGCCCAGCCTTCTCTTTATTACTTAATCTTTGTCACCTGGTCGTAGAATTTTATTAAGCCAGTCAGGCAAGATTTACCCTCCCTGAACCCATGTTGGCGATTTGTCACGAAGTCCCTTCTCTCCAGATGTGTTACTAGGTTTTTCTCACGATCTTCTCCATCACCTTGCATGGTATACAAGTCAAGGACACTGGCCTGTAGTTCAGTGCCTCTTGCCTGTCGCCCTTTTTGTATATTGGGACCACATTCGCCGTCTTCCATATTTCTGGTAGGTCTCCCGTCTCCAGTGACCTACTATACACTATGGAGAGTGGCAAGCAAAGTGCCTCTGCACACTCTTTCAGTACCCATGGCAAGATCCCGCCTGGACCAACAGCCTTTCTAACATCCAGATCCAGCAGGTGTCTCTTGACCTCCTCTCTCGTAATTTCGAACCCTTCCAAGGCCCTAAACCCTGTATATGTGTGTGTGTGTGTGTGTGTGTGTGTGTGTGTGTGTGTGTGTGTGTGTGTGTGTGTGTGTGTGTGTGTGTGCGCGCGCGCGCGCGCGCGCGTGCGAGTGGGTGGGTGGGTGAGTTTGAGGGTGTGGTAGTAGCAGTTACTTTAAAGTGCGTGCCTGTGATGGAACTGTTGTTGATGGCTGTAGTTGTAAACACCCAAAGTACTGACTGCTAAAAGACAAAATTAGCAAACGTTCATGAGTGTGGCTGGTGGTTGTTTACTGCTGTTTCCGGTTGGTCTTAGTACCTTGTGGTGGTGCCGCCGAGGTCTCCTGGTACGTTCCGTCGGGGTTGAACCGCATATAACCGATCTACACCAACACTACCACACCTGAAAGTACACACCGCTGTTGGATAGGCCAGGATAGGTCATGGTAGGCCAGGATAGGCTATGGGCAAGCCAGACGCGGCCATGGTAGGTGAGGACAGGACTCGACAAAGGTACAATAGGTGAACAAGAGATTAGATAAGATTCGAGTCCTAGCGATTCGAATAGTTTAGTGGAAATTGGCGGGGATTTAACACAGACTGGATGGAGGAACGTTGACGATTGGAGAAACCTTTTTAGGATCAGGCAGGGAATCAAGAGACGGAAATGAATACTTTATGAAAAACACTCGCACATATACCAAGACTGAACGGCAGATCCTATATTAGAAGGAATTATTACAAAGTTGGGAACGTTTCAGAAGATTCCAGCTAGGATTCTTATACCCATGAGCTATACACCTTAATCTGAAAACGTAGTTATTTCCTGGGGAAAAAACAACCTTCCAGGATCAATTGATAATGAAGGAAAATAGTCGAAAAAAATATCTAGGTCACACTGGGATGGAATTTTTTCACAACGCAAACTGCAAGCCTTGTAAATCTCCAAAATATTGGTTTCTCCTACTAAAATTATAACAATTTACTACTTGAAAGGAAACTGTAAAGTTAAAGAAAACTATTTCGCTTTTATGTAACACTAAATTGGAATTCTAGAAAATGTAATTCTTTTCGCGGGTATTTGACATAAAACAACTGACTTCATCTTGGATATAAACAACAATTATTTGCCAAGGGACACTAAAAAAATCTCTAAGATACAGTAATTTATGAGTCTAGTATTTTATTTAAATAAACTATAATAAATTTCAAATTACATTTAATTCAATGTATCAATGAAAAACAAAAGAATCGAACAGAAAACGGAATAAAAACTCAAACGCTTCAATTAAATAAAACTCAAAAACAAAAGAATCGAAAAGAAAACGGATTGGAAAGTTGTATTTTTTGTCCGGAACTATTTTCAATTAAATAACAGCACCGATGCTATGATATTTTCATCAATTTACGAAATAATATATCCTTAACAAAACAGTAAATTAAATTTCCCTAACTAGTGAATTAAATTTATGTTAAATTAGTATATAGAAAACGGGCGGATGTTTAATTAACTAACACTTAGCAGTAACATACTATTAGGGCCAATGCTAGTAATGCTATGGTACACACGCGCGGCTAGTAATGCTATGGTACACACGCGCGGCCAGTAACGCTATGGTCCACACGCGCGGCCAGTAACGCTATGGTCCACACGCGCGGCCAGTAACGCTATGGTACACACGCGCGGCCAGTAACGCTATGGTACACACGCGCGGCCAGTAACGCTATGGTACACACGCGCGGCCAGTAACGCTATGGTACACACGCGCGGCCAGTAACGCTATGGTACACGCGCGCGGCTAGTAACGCTATGGTACACACGCGCGGCCAGTAACGCTATGGTACACACGCGCAGCCAGTAACGCTATGGTACACACGCGCGGCTAGTAACGCTATGGTACACACGCGCGGCTAGTAACGCTATGGTACACACGCGCGGCCAGTAACGCTATGGTACACACGCGCGGCTAGTAACGCTATGGTACACACGCGCGGCTAGTAACGCTATGGTACACACGCGCGGCTAGTAACGCTATGGTACACACGCGCGGCTAGTAACGCTATGGTACACACGCGCGGCTAGTAACGCTATGGTACACACGCGCGGCTAGTAACGCTATGGTACACACGCGCGGCTAGTAACGCCATGGTACACACGCGCGGCTAGTAACGCCAGGGTACACACGCGCGGCTAGTAACGCTATGGTACACACGCGCGGCTAGTAACGCTATGGTACACACGCACGGCTAGTAACGCTATGGTACACACGCGCGGCTAGTAACGCTATGGTACACACGCGCGGCTAGTAACGCTATGGTACACACGCGCGGCTAGTAACGCTATGGTACACACGCGCGGCTAGTAACGCTACGGTACACACGCGCGGCCAGTAACGCTATGGTACACACGCGCGGCTAGTAACGCCATGGTACACACGCGCGGCTAGTAACGCCATGGTACACACGCGCGGCTAGTAACGCCATGGTACACACGCGCGGCTAGTAACGTCTGGCTGTTTTTTTTTGTAAGCAAAAAGTGTAAAAACGCTTATGGAAGAGCTTTGAAATATTCGCATTTTTCGGTCAAATGAGTAAAAAACAATTGTTGTACAGTACAGTTAACAAATTAACATGTGCAGTACTTAACACAATAGTAACTTGCAAAGATTAAATATATCTAGTAATATATGTAATGAAAAGGTAAATTATAGACTTGCTCCGTGGTGAATATGTAAGAATATTTAATTCATTCCACTATACGAACACACTAACCAAGTTTCCTATGGCCTCTCTCCCCTACCCTGAAATACACTAATGCACTCTTAATTAACCACTGTTAAAACCATCCATTCGTTCAATATGGCCAAACCATATAAGTAAACTCCTCATTCCTTACAATCTTTCCATGACACCATTTTTTATTCTGTTCGCGTCACTCCATAAATACTTCTGAGACTCATTTTGTATAACTAAAATAATATATTAACTGAAAAATTATGGATAAAAAATTGATTTTATCTCATCCTTACTCCTTTAAAAAGCATTATTACTATTAATAAAAATGATTCCGCATAGATTAATAATAAATTAACTGAATGTAAAATTTGATATTGCAAACAATGGATAGGCCTATGTGTTTATCTGTACATTAATTGTTCTGTGCATCTGTTGGAGAGAGAGCTTAATATGGAAAGGAAGCACTTTATTGGGAGTAATTGTAAAGAACGTGTGAATGTACTGGAGAGGCAAGCCTGTGTGTGGGCTGCTCCACGCAACAACAGTCTTCTAAATCAAGTTATCATAAGAACCCACTCCAGGTTATCCCTTAACCTAAGGGGTTGTGGATATCTTAGATTATACAGATGCAAGATATATGTATTACAATTATGTTTGTCGTATTCTTGTTATATTATCCAATATCCAAATAGTATAGTGACCTGACCTGACCTATGGACCTGTATTCAATGTATTCACACTTCTCGGAACCGCCAAAATTAGCCCATTGCAACTAGCCATGTTTTATAGGTTAGACTAGATCAGGGTAAATTATGGCGAGGTTAAATTAAGCTAAGTTGCTTAACTGAAAACTGCTTAATTGAAAGCTAGTTCATGCTAGGTAAGGTGTCAACTATCAAATGATGATAACAGGGTTACCGTAAGTTGTTATAAATATTTCGATGTACAAACCCACTTTTAATAGTTATATCTACAGGTAAACGCCATCAATAACGTCACGTATACTGTACTTGCTAATGAAAAATATCAACCACAGTTAACATACACAATTACACCATTGCGTATGAACACCAATATTTTGCTTGCAAACAGACTCGTGTGGATATTGACATCGCGGCCCCTCTCCTGTGTTGTGCTCCATGCACATCTCAACAAAGAAATCGGGCTTGGCAACTACATAAATCATTAAACTGGCAAACCTTTATTTAAATCATTAAACTGGCCTTCCAACCTTTATTTTAAGAAAATAATAAAGTTTAATCACTCTAAAGAAAACTGGAAAACCCGCTACTTAGAATCCTATCCACACAAAACAACGAGAAAAAAAACAGGCTTACCAACCTGTCCACAGGATGTCAGCATGAAACAACACAGAAAACATAACAATAGAAAGATGTTAACATAATAAGTTACCATTAGCAGACCTAAAGATATGCATGCGTACCTGTTCACTCTTCACCCCCATGCGTCGCTCTATTGCGTAAATTAGCCAGATATTATGGTTTATACATTAATTATTTTAAACACTGCATGGCTCCCGGTACTGCATTAGATGTAACACTAAGTCTTAAGCTAAAGGGATGTTTACCTTTAATCACTTGGACATGCAGCTCTTGTGCATGCGGCCCAAGGGAAAGAATTGTGAGGAAAGAGACAGAGACAGGGAGGAGAGTAACAAACCGCTACAAACATTGCTTCCACTTAAATTAACCGGTGAAAGCACATTTGTATTCCACATCAACATTCCCTTACTTCCAGTACAAGACAAACGTGAGATTGACCAAGACACCGAAGTAATTTGAATAATTATGCAAATTACCCTGTAATACATTACTAAAACTTATGAGTTCCTAGAATATATAGCTAATGACAAATTACTTAAAATTTATATGATTAAATTTAGAAATACAGTACAGATGTAACCCGTCCTCGACTCGAGTCCATTACATCCAGCGATCGACCCCACAGACGCATTCATAAATTTTTACATGCTGTTCATTCAAAACGGGAAATTCTCAAATATAAATTAATATTATAATATATTAGCATATTGTGCATGCATAGGCATAGGTTAGGTTAGGTGTTTAGGTTCGGTTGGCAATTATTTGTATTTGATGGTCAAACGATTGGCAGATGCAGTTTAATGCTGATAAATGTAAAGTTCTGAGGCTAGGTAATGATGATAGAGTTACAAGATACGAGCTAGATGGTGTTAAGATTGCGAAGACGGATTGCGAAAGGGATCTGGGAGTTATGATTAGTAAGAATTCAAAACCAAAGGATCAATGCATGAATGTTCGTAATACGGCAAATAGGACACTGGGATTAATTAATCGAAGCGTTAGTAACAAGACACCTGGTGTTGTTCTTCAGCTATATCTTGCTCTGGTTAGGCCCCATTTAGATTATGCAGTTCAGTTTTGGTCGCCGTACTATAGAATGGATATAAATTCACTTAAACGTGTCCAGCGTAGGATGACTAAGTTAATTCCCCAAATTAGAAATCTTTCATATGAAGAAAGATTAACAAAGCTTAAATTGCATTCACTGGAAAGGCGAAGAGTTAGGGGTGACATGATAGAGGTTTACAAGTGGATGAATGGACATAACAAAGGGGATATTAATAGAGTATTAAAAGTATCAACACATGACAGAACACGAAACAATGGATATAAATTGGATAAGTTTAGATTTAGGAAAGACTTGGGTAAATACTGGTTCGGTAACATGGTTGTTGATTTGTGGAACCAATTACCGCGTAACATGGTGGAGGTGGGGTCCCTCGATTGTTGCAAGCACGGGGTGGACATGCATATGAGTGGGACTGGGTGGTTATAAATAGGAGCTGCCTGGTATGGGACAATAGGCCTTCTGCAGTTACCTTGTTCTTATGTAGTACGTGGGTGAAGCATTTACAGCGTTGTGGTTCGAACAAAATTCGTCAGTGAAGCACTTGTTCCGGAAGTGTTCGAACGTCAACAGATGTGAATCGTGTGTAAACTGTTTTTCATTCATAAACAGGGGGTTTGGCGGGTGCATGGATTTACTTTTGGGTCTTTGTTTGGAGGACGGGCTGACAGATGAAGCACAATATTGGGATCAACACCGTCTCGGTGGATCATAGAAAACGATCAGTTGTGCCCTATCAAGTAGCACCAGTTCTGTCTCTGAAGTATGAGCCAGCTTTATTTTAAGAATATATGTTCCAATGAAGAAAAAATCGGTTCTAATATTGAAACAAGAAGAAACTTCCCAGTCTCCGCCCCCAATTCCGTTTGTTTCCTTCAGATACATATATTATATTTGTGTGTATAGTTAGGTCTAGATTAGGTAAGATTCGGTGTGGTGGTTCTGTTGGCAATTATTTGTATTTACAGTACGAGGGTCGAACATTTATAGAGGGGCGCTGGGAATACAGGAAGCGAGTGAAGCACGAATCCAAGAAACAATAAGTCCAATACACTAGCCACCTCCAGCAGCAACAATCAAATAATTTATTGTGGCAAGTAAAGACCCACTGAAGCAAACAAACCATGGAACGTCCAAACATATGGACCAACGTGAGCGTAATAGAAGCACAGAGCTGTGACTTCTTAACATACAATACGTGGTTTACCGATATTCAATTGTTTGGTCTATAAGTAGTTTGTGCTCGTCACCAGCAGACCCTCCTAGTCATAACTCAGCTGGTCTGAAAACTTCAGCCATACTCCAGTACATTTCTGAAATTTTATATTATGAAGTTAAGATTCGTGGACCTCTGATGTTCACACCGTGTTCTCTAATTGAGCTTATTCTATATTTCTTACCATCTCTCTGACTCCGGTATGTTGAAACTTTTTTGACCAAACTGGTGCTCAACTGAAGAAAGAACAGAGCAAAGTGACCAATCTATCCATCACTGAAGAAACAAGATGTTAAGCTTGGATATACAAGAACCAGGTAGTGCCCCACTCAAGCAAGAAGTTAATTGTGACCTCTTACACGCTTATGCAAAGACCAGCCGAGAAGAGTGGTGGGGGGGGGGGGTAAAGCTCCACGTCTCCGCCATAAAAAGTCAACAAAGACCCCTCACAATCCTATTCCAGCAATATTCTTAACAAAATAAAAAATCCTGTCCCCGAGGTCGTCTTATCCTTGCGGCGCTGAACACAGAAGTACTACAAAGCCAACGAAGGAGGTAAGACGTGAATACATATCACTTAGCTGAAAATTGTAGGACAAAAATAAAGCACGCACATGTCCCTTTCTGGCCAAGACCAAAAGGGCTTCCGACCTCCCTTCCCCTCTCCCTCTCTTTGTTCTCTTTCGAAGAAACCAGAAGGGCCTCAAACACCTCCGACATTAAAGACCAAAAGCAGGCCATAAGAGCCTCGTGAATAAAGTCGAAAGCGGCACGCAAGACCCCTTTAAAGTAAAGACCAGAAATGGCTTCTAGAGGGGAAGAGATGGGGTCTGTTTCCCTTTCTAAAAGAAAGGGAATATTCTCTCTGGCGAAGGGAAAAACATCACCACATCTTCTTTGATGTATACGACTCCCTTTCTATTCTTTCCCCTCGTAAAAAACTTCTCCCCTCTCTCGCTCCCTCTTTCAAGCTAAAAAGACAAAAAATAGAGATAGTGCTAGCAGGCCGCAACTTGAGAGGGGAGAAGGATCACCTGCTAGCCGGAGGATAGACATCAACTCAACTGAAACCATTCAACTTCCTCAACTTCCCCATGCTGGAGATGGGTAAAAAATGTAGCCTCTACCAACTCAACACACATCTTTCACTACCATCCAACAATTATGGTGGTGGAGCAGGGGTGGCATAGGCACAATCAGAGAACACTGTATAAACATCAGAGGTCCACGGTTGTTCAACATTCCTCACAGCGAGCATAAGAAATATTACCGAACCGTGGACATCTTCAAGAGAAAACTAGATAGTTTTCTTCAAGAAGTGCCGGACCAACCAGGCTGTGGTGGGTATGATGGCCGCTCCAAGCAACAGCCTGGTGGACCAAACTCTCCTCACAAATCAAGCCTGGCCTCGGGCCGGGCTTGGGGAGTACAAGAACTCCCAGAACCCCATCAACCAGGTAACAATGGTGGTGGTGGTGGTGGCGGTGTAGACAATGGTGGTGGTGGTGGTGGTGCTGCTGCTCCTGCTGCAGACAATGGTGGTGGTGCTGCTGCTCCTGCTGCAGACAATGGTGGTGGTGCTGCTGCTCCTGCTGCAGACAATGGTGGTGGTGCTGCTGCTCCTGCTGCAGACAATGGTGGTGGTGCTGCTGCTCCTGCTGCAGACAATGGTGGTGTTGCTGTTGCTGCAGACAATGGTGGTGGTGGTGGTGCTGCAAACAATGGTGGTGGTGGTGGTGCTGCAGACAATGGTGGTGGTGCTGCAGACAATGGTGGTGGTGCTGCAGACAATGGTGGGTGGTGGTGCTCGTGCAGACAATGGTGGATGGTGGTAGTGGTGCTGCTGCTGCAGACAATGGTGGTGTTGCTGTTGCTGCAGACAATGGTGGTGGTGGTGGTGCTGCTGCAGACAATGGTGGTGGTGGTGGTGGTGGTGCTGCAGACAATGGTGGTGGTGGTGATGCAATAAATGGGCCACAATGATTTTAGTGGCGCTCCTCCCTCTCTGCTCACTACCACCACTGGCGCGAGTGAAGTTGGGACCACGCACGGGATCCAATTTCGGGACGCTGGGATCAAATTGGTCTTGGTTACCGTGCCCTACCCCCCCCCCTCCCCTTGTTCCATCGTTGCCATGACAACTACGTCTGATCGATGCACCGTCGTCGTCCTTCCCAACTTTCCACGCGAAGTTATCAAAATTATGAGTTCCTGGGAGGCGAGAGAACATGGTCTTACTGCGGGGAAAAGCCACAACCCCAGCCTGAAGTGCCTACAAGCGCCGTTTATTAGTCTAGATAATAAGGGAAGAGGAGACGTGAACACCGCGTGGATGAGCAGGCATCGTAGGGCCAAACCCAAATCCAACATCACGCATGAAACAGCATTACGTTCTTTGGGAAAGCAATGTTGAGCTTGTGGGATCTCCCCGCGCTCAGAAATATTAAAGATTAGGGCTGCCGTAAAAGTAATGTTAGCAATTTGGGAAGTTCAGGCAGGCCTTATTAGTTTCCCTGCGTTGGGATTGGCTCCCGCCTCTTGCTCCCTCGCACGCCATTGGCTGGTAGAGAACCCAGGCCCCGCCTTCACAAGGCTGCCATTGGACAGAATTCCCATTACGAGGTTGCCCATTATTTTTCAGCCCTTATTGAACATGTCCACGTTTTATCCAGGAAGAAAATATTGCTATAAAAAACTGCTGAATTATCCAGGTTAGAAAATATCAGTTGCATATTTTGGTTAGCCTTAGACGAATACAAGGCTACCACAACAACCACACATGCTTCTTTTCCTGTCACGCAGTATATCCTTACTGCATGAAGATAGATTAAGCAGTTTATTCGCCATCCAAGTTGAAGACTGATGGTAGAGGAAGGCAGCGACTCGCGCGAGCTTCGCCCGAGGTGGGCTGACTCTAGAAATGGATGACTTTTTACCCTAAAAGGGTGGTAGACATCTGGGAGTCGGTCCCAACCCCGCAAGAATCAATAAGTCACCCAGAGCAGACATTTGTCTGTCGGGGAATCCAACGCCTGCATATATATGTACGTCGGGAGTTTAGCACTTCGTGTGGGCGCACCCAGGGATTGTTTGTCAAGGCCGGAGGGAATGCGCGGGCTGTCTATGGGATTTTTGTAGTCTACGCACGTGTTTCAGCGGTCTAGGTTGTCGGGTGCGTGACTCTGGGTGTGTTTGTGCGTGTCAGGTGTATGTGTGCGCGCGCGTGTTGGACCGTAGCTCGGTAATACAGGCCGTATTTCCTTTCCTTCGGGAGGAACAAGGTCACCTGCGGCGCCGCTGATCAATAGCTCGCCCCGAGGTTAACCACCAGGACCTCCTGCACCCGTACCCACAGACCAGGACCCAAACCCCGGGCCCGCAGCCCATGTAAACTCCATGAAGTGATTTTTGTTCGCCTCCCTCATGCACAACCTTTTTTCTGGACGACTTCGCCGCCCCCGAGTCGATGCCAGTGACCTTGACCTCTCCGAAAATAGATAAGTTTGCTGACCTCGAAGTTTATTGTTTGAACTCGATAATTATTTTATTGATCATTTCAGACGCCACCCAGGACCAACAGTTCAGGACCAACAGTCCAGGACCCGCCACCCAGGACCAACAGTCCAGGACCCGCCACCCAGGACCAACAGTCCAGGACCCGCCACCCAGGACCAACAGTCCAGGACCCGCCACCCAGGACCAACAGTCCAGGACCCGCCACCCAGGACCAACAGTCCAGGACCCGCCACCCAGGACCAACAGTCCAGGACCCGCCACCCAGGACCAACAGTCCAGGACCCGCCACCCAGGACCAACAGTCCAGGACCCCCCACCCAGGACCAACAGTCCAGGACCCCCCACCCAGGACCAACAGTCCAGGACCCCCCACCCAGGACCAACAGTCCAGGACCCCCCACCCAGGACCAACAGTCCAGGACCCCCCACCCAGGACCAACAGTCCAGGACCCCCCACCCAGGACCAACAGTCCAGGACCCCCCACCCAGGACCAACAGTCCAGGACCCCCCACCCAGGACCAACAGTCCAAGACCCCCACCCAGGACCAACAGTCCAGGACCCCCCACCCAGGACCAACAGTCCAGGACCCGCCACCCAGGACCAACAGTCCAGGACCCCCCACCCAGGACCAACAGTCCAGGACCCCCCCACCCAGGACCAACAGTCCAGGACCCCCCACCCAGGACCAACAGTCCAGGACCCGCCACCCAGGACCAACAGTCCAGGACCCCCCACCCAGGACCAACAGTCCAGGACCCCCCACCCAGGACCAACAGTCCAGGACCCGCCACCCAGGACAAACAGTCCAGGACCCCCCACCCAGGACCAACAGTCCAGGACCCCCCCACCCAGGACCAACAGTCCAGGACCCGCCACCCAGGACCAACAGTCCAGGACCCCCCACCCAGGACCAACAGTCCAGGACCCCCCACCCAGGACCAACAGTCCAGGACCCCCCACCCAGGACCCGCCACCCAGGACCAACAGTCCAGGACCCGCCACCCAGGACCAACAGTCCAGGACCCGCCACCCAGGACCAACAGTCCAGGACCCGCCACCCAGGACCAACAGTCCAGGACCCGCCACCCAGGACCAACAGTCCAGAACCCGCCACCCAGGACCAACAGTCCAGGACCCGCCACCCAGGACCAACAGTCCAGGACCCGTCACCCAGGACCCCGGCACTCAATTCCTAATATACCTTGCCGCACCATCTCCCTTTACTTAAGACATTTAGGTTTGATTACCTTACGACCTTGTTCCAATCTAAACAATCTGTCAGTATTTAACCCGCCGTCAATCAATTAAGCGCCAGCCACTCAGGTCAACGACGGCATAACTGGGTTCGTTCTAGGTGGATAAAATTACGTAAATTATAAATGACAGAGCAGAGAGTGGATGTTACAGCAGAGACCGAGAAGTGATACACAAGACCACGTGAATGACGCACATGGTGTGGAAACGCTGCAAACCGTACACAAGTGACGCAAACCGTACACAAGTGACGCAAGCCGGATGTGAGCGACGCAAGTGGTGTAGTGACAAACGCCACCCTGTACGCGTATCCGTGGCAAGCCATCGAGCGTGCTTGTGCATTGGAATTACGAGACATGAGCTCTGGCTTGATGAATTACAGTGACGCGCAGTGACGCACTCGTAAGGTGTACTGAGCTCACACGCACTCATCTGATCCACGAGAAGCCTTCCCGCTCTCTTCAATTCCAGGTCCCTGTACTCGCCTAAATGTGCTTGAGCTAGGCTCCTAACCCTGCCTTTCGAATGTTCTTAGATTAACGCAATAACTCGTTTCTCACGCTCTTATGGTATTTGCGTTTACTGACAGCTCTAACATTGAAAAAGTTCTTGCTGGTGTGTCTGACTCATATTTCCGTTTCGTTTCCCTCCATGACCCCTCGTTCTGCTATTCCTAACTTTGAGCAACGCTCCTTTGTCCAGTGTGTCACTTTCCTTCAGACGTACGTTACGTCTCCCCGATACTTTCCCCAGTTGTAATAATAGAGGAGAGGTCGCGGGTTTGACCCCTGCGGTATAGGGCCTCCTGGAGTTGAGGGCAGACGTATATGGTTCTATAGGTTGTTGTTGTTGTTGTTGTTGAAGATTAAGCCACCACATGGGCATGAATAGCCCGTAGGTGGTAAATGTTTGGAGTGAATGTGATCTTTGGTCGTGTAACGTCTTCAAGTGTCTCTGGGTCTCGGGGGCTTCCCCAATTGATTCATTGATGAAGATTAAGCCACCCACGAGGTGGCAGGTTCTACAGTGTTCCTTCAGTGTTTACACAGTGCCAAGTGACGTCAAGTACTCGAGGCTGGGAGAAGTTGGCCAGTTCGGCCTGAGGTTAGAGGTTAGAGGTAAGGTTAGCATGGTGTTCAACCTCGAGTCCAGGAAGTATAGTTGACAGCTGATTATAGACAGCAACAGTGTCCACGAGTCATTAATCTGTCAAACCTTTATGGGTGTGTGAACGACATCTCCCAGGCACTGGCACTCCCGTCCATGGGAACACAGTAGGCCTTATCTTCCCCATGGTCCTCGATCTAGCAGGTGACAAATTTATGTAGGAGCTTTGGGGCAGACTCTCCAGTCAAAATGCAAGATATGCTCCCCCACTTAGAGAACACCCGTTCATTGTCAGACCACAACCAAGTATCAGTGTGGTTGTGTCCAAATGCTCCAATCAAGAGGCAGAACCAGTCTTTTCTATTGGTTGGATAAGGTAGGTTTAGTTGTTCTGGCCCTGCAATAGGTTCCTCAGTGGCGCCAAGGGGCATGGTTTCACGAGACACTAGTCAGATAGTGGAGTACGTAGTTAAGTGTGATCCTGGCACTAGTTGCATAAGGGAGTCAATCTCACAAGTCAAGCCTGGCCTCGGGCCGGGCTTGGGGAGTAGAACAACTCCCAGAACCCCATCAACCAGGAGTGATTTTTTTCAGGGGGAACAGGCATCATCAAAACAGCCTGGGATTACTGCAGGTCATGTCAAGTAATTGCTTTCCTTGTGTTCTTACACCTTGAATGTTGCCATCTCCATTGCCAGTAGGGTTATTTTCTAGTTAGGAGACGATTACATAAATAAACTTACTGTTAATTGTACTTCCTTGAGTATCAGTGGAACCCATGTTTCACTGATCATGCCTATATGAATCATGTTCATATATGCTCATATGTTTGTCAGTTAAATGTAGTATTTTTCCTTGTAAACTGATGTAAATATGATCTTTATATTGTATACTATTTAACAAAGAAAACAGCTATGCATATGCTGGTATCATATTTATGCAAGTCTTATGTTTTAGACAAGGGGTTAAGCTAACTTTTAAGCCTTCTCTTTTTTTTCTAACGCTTTCATTTCGTATTGTTCAATGCAGCTTCTTTCTCTGGCCTCAAATCTAATTGACAGGATGGAATGTTAGTACTGGATTAAGAAAGGTCAAAGAATATTTACTACTCCCACCTTTGACATATGTAAGTGGAACTTTGGTAATTATTTTGCAGATATCTTGGTTTAAGTTGAATAGCCATTTATCAGACCATCCCTGAAATTATCAAGGACATCTTGCATATCTTAACAGTTAAGTTCTCCTTTATTGCATCCTCTACAGACATTGAAATGAATGCATTGTTTCCTTTGGTTTGGTGTTAGGTTAAGTAACCCTCCATCAACCTGTAGAGGATTACTAAGGCCATGGTAATTCCTTATTAGCAAATATACTTTAGTTTTGCACTATGCTCAAGAGTAAAGTATTAAAAATGATAAGAGGCATTACTTCAGATAAAACGATTAAATAAACTGATGCTGAAAATAACCCGTTTACATTTTCTATTACTAGGTCATTCCTTTAATCTTTGCAGCGCGCACTAACTTAAAGCAGTCACTTCCCAATGCACAAATAGAATATTTTGAATCAATTTTGCGAGCTTCTTTTTAACTTTGTTAAACATGTTAGAAATTCAACAAATATTGAAAATTGTCACATGTTCCCGTGAATATACAGCTTTCATATAAGTGTGAAATTAGTAAAGATCCTGAAATTTAATAAAAGGGTTACCCATTACTTTTAAGTTTTCTTTCTTATAGAATTCCGGGCCAACAAATAAATATGGTCAACTAAAGAAAAACTTCAAAATTGCGACAGACCTCAATATTTAGCATAAATAATTTCAAATGCATCACGGCCACATGCTCAAAATTGTAATTAATTACTTATTAAAAATAAACGTCGTTACTATACACTAGATAATAATAGCCAGAGAGATGTCAAATGCTATTAATTTTAGAGATCTACAGCAGAACCCAATTTATAAATTTTCATTGTGAAAAACAGCAATTGACATAAGCCGTGGTGACCTTGGGTGTACCATTTATTAGTCAATTGAAATCAGCCGCAGTCTACGAGTTATAGATATCCGTAATTGGGAGCGGGGGCCATCTTTACGGTGTAAAAGACCTACCGATCTTGCGTCCACTGTCTATATTCTCATAATGACATGCTTGTCTCCCGTTCCGTCCTTGCTTTCATTACCACCTAAAACCCTTCAGGGTACCATATTTACATTTGAATCAATGTATGGAGTATGCTCCTTATTCACTCTCTAGTCTACATCATTTCATTTATTTACTACGTAGTCCAAAGAAGTTATTGTATTTCTTACGTCCGGAGCTCATTCTGGTACTTAGTTTCAACTATATTTCCTTGATTGAGTCCCTTCCATGCCACAGACAACGCTGTTAAGTATGAAATACGTAGCCCACTGCATGGAGCCTACAAAAATTTAGAATATACATATTGTCATTATTGATTATTCTAAACTACCTGCAAAAAATCACAAAAAGACTGAATGATGTTCAGTGTTACCAAGCTGAAGAGAGGCGGTCAAGCTAAACGAAAATGTCCACCTGGTATACATCTACCAAAGTCAGAACCACCTGATAAGTGCTAAAACAGAGATGCCTAGACAGATCGACAAATATACAACACGAATACTACAGCAATCAATCTAATTGTTTCATCCACGTTATCAATCCCAGTTCACATGAAAATGCTTCCAAAACTCCTTCAGCCAGTGTACAATAACAATAAAAGTAATAATAAAAACTACTAAAAAAAATGGGTATAAATGTTAGGTACAAAATATACATTTCTGGATTGCGTCCTGCAAATGTTTATCATTTTACAAAAATTAAAAGGAAATGTATATGACAAATAAGCGACTAAGATGTTATATTTATTTTTACATCATTTTTATTATTTTTTATTTTTTTTTTTGAGATATATACAAGAGTTGTTACATTCATGTACAGCCACTAGTACGCGTAGCGTTTCGGGCAGGTCCCTGGAATACGATCCCCTGCCGCGAAGAATCGTTTTTTCATACAAGTACACATTTTACTGTTGCGTTAAACAGAGGCTACAGTTAAGGAATTGCGCCCAGTAAATCCTCCCCGGCCAGGATACGAACCCATGACATAGCGCTCGCGGAACGCCAGGCGAGTGTCTTACCACTACACCACGGAGACTGTTGATATGTATTTGTATTAATTTGTATTAATGAATGGAAAATTTCAATTTAATTACAACAATGCAAGAAGAGGTATTGAGCATCCTGCCGACCATACATCAAGCAGTAAACATACCTCCATGCCAACTATGTCTGACTACTATTTGAACACCTGCTGATCACACGGGTTATTTATAAACTGTACGTCCACCAGTCAACCTTACGAACAAACACAAACCGTACAACCATCCGCCAAGGGCACGGTTATCCACCTGGCCTGATGACCTTCCGAGAAGGTCATTAGTTCAGCTCATTAGGACAGTTCACCATTAGCCCATAAGGCTAATGGTGAACTGTCTGGTCATTCTCCAGCCCCTCCCCCTCTCCCAGCCCCCAGTCAATAGTGCGACCGTCCCACCAACCGTACAATCATCCATCAACCAAATTACCATCCTCCTATTAACCAACTTCATTTATGGATGATAAGCGCGTAGCAACCTGTTCCGCGGCAACTACCAAATTGACATTGACTTACAAACATACCACAAGGGCGTACTGGTCACTGCCCCTCCCCATCTAACCTTCCACCCCACTCCCTCTGGCCAAGCTTTACCCCCATCCCCCGGCCCCAGTTCCACCCCTTTCGCCGGCCCCAGCTCCCCCTCCCACATAACCAACCATCCCTCTCCCGCCAAAGCCCTCCCTCTCCTTCACCTGTCGTTGTTGACCAGACAGGTGAGTGTGTACCTGACAATCGCGTTCCCTTAGCTTCTGCGAGCCGCGACCTGTCCCAACGCTAAATCCATCCCTCCGCCCCCATCCCTTCTATCCCACTCCTATTATTTACCGATCTCAACATCCTTTCTACCTTCCTCATCTCCCTCTCTCTCCATCCTGCCCGTGCTCACTCCAACCCCCACCCACCCGCCACCCCGATTCCGAACAGTTGCACCAAACTCTGAATTTTATTTATTGGCAATTTTCTTTTTTACTGTGAAAGTTATAAACGTACATGAAAATACACACACTGATGTTTTGACTGAGAAGAGAACGTACTGTTGGTGTTACACACCCACATCACAACTAAAGTTCAAATTGAGAAGAGTTTTTGAGAGCAATTATTGCCACCAAAGGCCGCTGGTAGTCACCGGCTGGCTAGTGCGCATGCGTAACAAATGTTTTGGCGCGAAACATTCACGTTTTGGCGCGAATTTACTTCCATTCGAGTGACTTGTCTGACTATCAATCGGTGCACACTAAGTGTGTGACATGTAAGAAAATTTTATAATTAAAAATAACAATTGCTTATACAACTGTCTGACGTGGTTTAAAATAGCAGACGTAAAGCAGTTGCTTTCGTTCGCAGACGACTGCCCTGTAACCCGGGAGCACTACCGTACGCGCTGGGCTCGACCTACCACATCTACCATATCAACACAACCTACCAGCCACGCCATACCTACTATGTTCACAACTAGCACGCCGGCCACATTCAAATTAATAATATCAAACTAACATTACTAAAAACTCCTGACAGCTGATCAACGATCCGTTCACCACAATAATATGCAAATGACAAGCAACAGTACAAACACGCACCTAATCCAATTGCAAAACCAATGAAGCTCAATATAAGAATGCAACTTAAACGAGGAATACTCCACGGAGAACATACCTCAATAAACACAGCAAGAACTCGGCACACAAACACTTTATTAGAGGAACACGGGTACAAGAACTGAACGCAGGAACTGTAAACACTGGACACAGGAACTGGAAACACAATAGTGGAACACGCAGCACACCTCTGTCCAAAACCCCCACACAATCATGACAATACACCACACGAGCGCTGGCAACTCAACAACACACACACCTTACCTCGATCTCTACCTCCCTCCCTCTCTCTACCTCCCATTCCCTCCTTCCCTCTCTACCTCCCCTTCCCTTCCCTCCCCCTCCCTCCGTCCGTCGTGCCCAGAGCCTCATCCCCACCATCCCGCCCTCTGCCCAAGCCTCACTATCACAACCTCCATCCCTCCCACATCTCACTAGAACACCCTAGTTCCCCAGACCTAACTATTATGCCCTTTCCCTTCCCAACGTCCTCTCCCACACCTCGCTATCAAACCGTCCTCTCCCGCACCTCGCTATCAAACCCTCCCATCCCACCTCGCTATCAAACCCTCCCATCCCACCTCGCTATCAAACCCTCCCATCCCACATCGCTCCCCATGCTTGTAAAACTCTGACAATGCCCCTCCCACACTTATTATTACCTCTCCCTCCCAGCATTCCCTACACCCCCTCTCACAAATCCCCCCCCCTCCCACCCAACCCTCATGGCTTAACATAGCTCATGACCCCCTCATTCCTAGCCCTCTCCCCATCCCCTCCCTTCCATCATCACATGCCTCCTTCCTTCACAACCCTCCCTTCCATAATACACCGCACCACATCTTACCTTACAGGTCACTTCCTACTCTGAATTTAACTATAATTTATTATTATATATAATGCATTGTTTACTTTGGGAATATAATGTATTTATGAACACAACAATGCTAAGTTACACGGGCAAGCCACTTTACATTAATCGTAGCTCTCCATCACCTCTTTCTTTCTCTCTCTCTCTCCCTCTATTCCATCACCCCCTTTCTCTCATCAATAACCAATGCCCAGTACCCCCACCCAGACCTTCAGTACTCTATAAACATGTCCCCTGGCGCATGGTACACACCCGCCCTGGTTGTCTGGTATCTCCTTACCCAACTACCATGCTCCCCCTTCCCCCCATCCCCAACTCCACACCTCCATCCCCATGGGGGCGCTTCCTCCCCCCCCCTCCCCACCCGTCTCGTCTGCTATCTGGGTTCCAGCCCACCCCTGGTCTGGGCGGTGTGGGGTGGGGTGAATAGAGGTGGCCCCTGCAGGCTTCACCTAGGTGGACGGGCACCCCAAACAGCACCACCACCACCTACCCAAGCACCCCCTAATCTCCCTCCCCTAAAGCTCGATCCATTCTTCCCTTCGTCACCCCCCCCCCACCCCCACCTATCCCCGCTGAGTGTTCTGCCCCCCACACATACCTCCCCCCCCCACACACACACACCTCCCTCCCACAGAGACCTCTTCCCCCTCTTCAGTGTACTGACCTTGGGCGTCTGCTCCCCGCCCCCCAACCGGGGTCCTGCTCCACACACTCCAGCCCTGCTTTCCCTCTGCCCCCACGCCGCCCTCCTTTCTTTCCCACCTCACACTGCCCTCTTCCCCTTCTTTCACTGCCCTATTTTCACCGCCCTCTCATCGCCTTATCGCGGGGATTTTCACCTGAGGACAGGTGAAAATCTCCACTATCACGTCACTTCTGTCCCGTCCCACCATCACTGCCCTTTCCTTGTGCAGCCCATTCTGCCCTTTCTTTGTCCCGTCCAATCCCACCCCGCCGCCCACTCCACACCGAGCCTCTGGTAATTCTCTTCATACCCCCCCCCCCCCCTTGCCCTCTCCTTCTCCCCCGCCTGATTGGCTCCCCCAACCGGCTGCCCGCCCCTAAAGGGCGTCCCTCTCACCCCACCTCTTCCTTAATCCTCTTTTCCTCTCCTGCCTCTTCCTGCAGCTCTCTCTCTCTCTCTTTTCCTCCGGAAAGGCGTCTGCGCTCTCCCTCTTATCTTCTCTCGCTACGTGCTCCTTTTCCATCTGTTTCCTGAGTTGTTATTCTACCCGTTTCGCCCCTTTCCTTTTATCTATTTATCTTCTCATCCCCCTTTCCACTCTGACATTCCCTCCTTCGATATACATTACCTCTCGCCCACTTCCTTTCACTACGCCGCCCCTTTATGTAGCCCTCTCGTCCCTTTCTCTATACATACTTTCCTTTCTCTGCAATTCTCCCCCTTTTCAATCCCTCTTCGGCTATTGCGTTTCGTAACAACAATATTTTCCAGCTCTTCTATGAATTTGAATCCAATGTTTCGTATTCATTACGTGTCGATATATTCAGCGCCGCGTTAATATTCCCATTGTTATAAATTTTCATCCGTGTGTATTCTTTAGTCATCCACCTTCCCTACTCTTCATCTTTCTAAAGAATGCAAATTAGTCTTTAAACCTCTCTTCAAATGGGAAGTCATTTTAAACCTCTCTTCAAATGGGAAGTCATTTTAAATCTCTCCTCAAATCTTTCTCTGCTTTCTAAGTCAATTCATGTCCATTTTATAATAGTGCCCATAACTGAATTCCATAATCTAAATGCAGTAGTTACCGTGTGATGGTTCCAAGGATCAACGTCTCTGCGGCCCGGTCTCTGGCCAGGCCTCCTAACGAGCTTAATTAAGTTGAAATAAAACTTGATCTGTCTATGACTAACACTATTACGAATCCCAGTGTCATATTTGCCTCATAAAATATTTCAATGTCGCTAGAACATGTGGAATTTTCAAAGATGATTTTGCTATTAATCGCTATGGCTTCGGGATTCAGAGGCAAAACAACTCGTTTAATACATTTCACTAGAAAGGTGTACCCGGTGGTGCCCGGGATACTCTCACTCTCACACTCACTCACTCTCTCACTCTCTCTCTTCCCCTATCCCAATTCCACCCTCTTCTCTTCCCCTTCTCCCTCCCATTCACCACTTCTTGCCCGTCTGTCAAGAAGGGACAACTACCTCGAACAGAGCTATATTTCCATTTAATGCTGAATTCACCTTCACTTTCAAATGAAGAAATCTAGGGTCTTTGACTTCCACCTTTCACTGATTTTGTGGGACCAGGGGGGGAGGGGGTCAATCTCTGCCTTACCTATTCTTGACAGAACTAACCCCGACCACCCCATATCTGTCCCACACCCAAGATCATTACCCCTGGGAAGTTTGGTGAGGCTAGCCCTAAACCTCTGACCTCCAACCTTGGCCACACAAACACATACACTCTTTTAAGAGATTGTAAGACTGAACCCTGCATCATTCATTATTTTATATTCATAATACTAAATGTAAATTTAATCGATTGCTTAATTGATCAGCTCGCTAATTACAGCTGGACATGCTTAATAAATACAACAACTTTATATTCTAAATCAAGGCGGGGGCTAGTGATTGTACTCTATTAACTTATTGTTTTTAAATACAACAAATTTATTAAATATAACATTCATACTCACAGAACTTAACTGGATATAGAAATTAATAGCAGAGGAATATTTTTTTCAGCCACAGATATGAGATTACAACACACTAATAATTGGGAACCGGGACAAGGGTAATTACTGAACACTTTTAGATCTCGGTTGTATAATTCACAAGTGATTTGATAATCCTAAGATCATAAAAACTATTTCTACACACAGTAAGCCTAGCCCCAAGATTACCCTTGTTCTCCCAAACTAGGACGGCCAATCACTGCCAATCTGAGTTGAACAACCAATTTCCACTTCTTTGAAAACTATAAGCACCCACAACCCACAAACTGACTTGACAAGCACCCCTACCCCATAAAAAGAAGCTTCGACTTAAGATTGTTCGGTGCTCTCAAGCTTCAAGAAATGATCCCCAACCACTTGGGCTGGACAGTAAAGCGACGGTCTCTCTCCATGCAGGTTGGCGTTCAATCCCCGACCGTCTAAGTGGTTGGGTACCATTCCTTTCCCCCGTCCCATCCAAAAACCTTATCCTGACCCCTTCCAAGTGCTATGTAGGTGTAATGGTTTGGCACTTTCCCCTGATTATTCCTTCCTTCCTTCAGGAAATGGTATGATATTTGCAATTATATTTCATAAGGAATTTATCAACACCTTGCAGGCCTCTGGTTCTTTGGAACTTTTTAATGGCTTTAAGACCAAGGATCCTGTCTCAGCATTTTACTCAAGGCACATTCTGTCCAAGAAAATGTTCACCTTAGTTCAAGATTTGTTCAGTTAAGAAGGGAGATAGGTCAAGTGTGTTAAAATATTGTTCAATTAGATTAACGTTTAATTTAGGAAAATTGCTTTACAGCAAGTGATAATTGTAAAAGCTATTCGTTTGCATATTTAAAACCTAGATTAATAAAGGATTCAAAACATGGGTTTACTAATTTTGGTAAGCAAATTTGTTAGGCAAATTAACTCATTCATTTTCCAATATATTTCATGATGATGATAACAGAAAAGATTTACACATTATATCTTGCAACATAACAATGGTCCAGAACAGCCATGTTACACTCCTCTCTCTTTACAGTCATGGAGTGGGTTATTGAAACTAGTTTATTTTGTTCCAATTCTTTTTTGTCCCCCCCCCCCCCCCACCCATCTATATTGGTCCTTATGTGCCATCCCTTTATTCTCCTTTGTTCCTTTATCTCTGCCTCCCCTTCCTCCTATTTACTATTCTTACCTCTTTCTTTCCCTTCTCTACATGAGGCCCCCTTTTCTATCCCTCTCCTTTTATTCTCTCTCTCTCTCCTATTTCCCACTGTTCATTCCTTTTTTTTTTAATATGTCCAGCCCCCCTGCTATCTTCCTTTCCCTTTTTTTCTTTTCTTGTACTGTGCCTCTTACTTTATTGTCCCTCTTTTCTTTTTTCCTTCATTCTATCTACTTTCTCTTCTGCCCGAAACACTATGCGTGTTAGTGGCTTCTCATGAATGTACAATTACCAAACTAATGTAATCACACCAACCCATTGTACCTTTTTGAATATAAATTATTATTATTATTTCTTTATTCCTCATTCATTTCTCTGACCAACTCTGTTTTTCAAATCCTTTCCTTTCTCTGAACTATCTCCTCTATTTCTTAACCCTTATGCATCACCACCCTTCTCCATTTATTTCATCTTTCCTTTTTGTCACCATTTCCTTAACTCTCATCTCTCTTATCTGTGCCACCCCTATCTCTCTTCCCTTCCTTCTCTACCCCTCTCCTCTTCCTCTGTGTTCATGGGATTTCCTTCCCACAAGTCATTAATTTCTACTGGTGATTCATCATGTCAGTGGATTCATCTTGTGCCTGCCATTTCCGTTTCCATCCTTTTTCTTATCTACCACTTCTCTTCCTTCATTTTTTTGTGTTATTGTTCTAATTTCCATCTTTCAGGCTCCCTACTCCCTCCTAATTTAGTATCTTCACTGAATTCCTTATCAAATTAATGCGCCTGTATAAGCATAAAAAACCAAGTGAGTTGCCCAGCTGTGTCCGTTGGCCAGGTGTGTTCCTTGACCAGCTGTGTCCGTTGGCCAGGTGTGTTCCTTGACCAGCTGTGTCTGTTGGCCAAGTGTGTTCTTTAACCATTTTTGTCCATTGGCCAGCATGTTCTTTGTGGCAAGCTGTGTTCTTCGATCAGCTAGGGCCAACTGCTAAGCTAAGCGTGTTCTTTGACAAGCTGTGGCCAATTGCCAGGTATATTCTTTGACGAGTTGTGGTCATTGATCAGGTGCGTCTGGTGGATGTAGGATCCGTTGACCAGGTGCGTCCTCTGGTCAGTTGTGTCCGTTGGCATAATGTCTACTGGCAACCAACAAGACCTTCTCATACTCTCTTATCCCCTTTTTTTGCCACATTACAATACTTCCCCTCTCTTTCTCTCTCCTTTTCCCTCTCTCTTCACCTAGCAATACATAGGTACCCTGGAATTAGTCAACTGTTGTGGGTCACATCCTTGGAGATGATGATCATTTGTTGTTCAAAAGAACCTCAATAAACCGAACAGGTTTCCTGTCCATAATAATGGGAATCCAGCCCCTTTTATCTCTCCCCTCATCTCAGCAATTCCATCTCTTTTTATACTCTCCCACCTCTTGAACTAAATCACACCCAACTTAATCTCAATCCCCCTCTTACTTTACACCTATTCCTCTTTTCAACCACACTATTCTCCCATCATTCAACCCCTTAAACCCCACACAGTTGGCTTTGTTCTTGACCCAAACTTGTGGATCCTGGGTTCAATTCCTAGGTATGGTAGAAATGGTTGGGCATGTTTCCTCATACATAATATGCCTGTTCACCTAGCAGTAAATAAGTACATAGGATTTAGGCAACTGCTGTGGGGTTGCAGCTTAGGAAGGGTCAGTAGTTAGACCTTGGTAGACTCTCGATCCAAGCCTAAGGTCTATGCATTCACGGGCATCTTGTCCCCGACAAAATGAATTTTATTCTCCCTGCACAATGACATCATAAGAACGTTATGCATCTGAGAAAATATTATGATTGGACTGAATCCACATCCTGGCACTCACCAAACATATGCCCTGGTGTGTGCCTGGGGAGTTCAGGGAAGTAGGTACCATCACATTGTATGGCCTCTATATTTTCTCAAATCTATCTGTATGTCTTTTCCTTTAGTACAAACTATAGACAAAGAAACAGAGAAGGAATTTTCACAATTTTATCCTCAAGCAGCTTCCCCACACTCAATGTTAAAACCATAAATGCTTTCAAGATCTGTTCTATTTGAAAAACTGGGACTACATTGGCAACCCTCAGGACTACTGGAACAATTTCAGCAATTGATTTATTGAAAAGGCTTTTCATAGAGCCACCAAGATCTTTCTTGCATGCTTTTGTAGAAAATCTCTCATAGGGCCCTAAAACATATTTGTTTCAATATTATAATTATTTGTATAGTATACAGTACTTCAGCTCTAACGTATTAACTTACAGAAATTGTTTTCAAAACAATCCTTCCTTCCTCTCGCCATCACTCCTGCATTCCCTCCCTCCCCCCCATCCTCTCATCTTTTTTCAGCCTTCTCAAATACATGTACTCATGTTATAATGGACAGAACTGCACACAGTAAAAACATTAAAAATGCTTTACTTTCCTATGAATGTATTCATTGTACCACCAACCCAATCTCTACCAGCAACTTCCTCTTGTGCACAAATGCCAAATGAGGCAATGCAATTTTTTTCCCATTCGATTAGTCAACTTTTTATCATATGCACCTCGATGTAGTTCCTTTAAATAGCTGAACAGTCCAGGGCTTAATTAATAATTAAAAGGCACAGCCAGAACTGGAGATAAATCCCCACATAACATGAGCAATATAACAAATGTCTCCCTTCCCTTCAAAATTACAACAATGTCTTTTTAAAGGACATGATGGACAAACTATTTAAAAGGGACTGATCCAGAATGAGACAAAAACAAATGGAAAACTGAATATTCAAGTGTAGAAAACATGAAATTAAGAGAGAGATGCTAATTTCTTCACTGTGAAGATAGCAAACAAAATATCTAGAAGAACCAAAAAGATAAATCCAAATATAGAATCAGAAGTACAGTAAATACATTACTGTATGATAAATACAGCAATGTATGATGAAGCCAACTGGTTAGGAAATCATCACACCAGCGAATTGTTTAAGAGAAGGGATCCAAGAGCTGGAACTTGCTTCCAACAAACACACTTTGGTAAGCACACACACACACGGAGCTGTGATTAACATGCACAGTAGTCTTCACGATTAATTAATGTTGCAAATCAATTTAAATACAGTGACCCAATGCATATTCCATTTTTAGTTGAATTAGCAAAATTGAGTAGCGTGTCAATTCCATTGTGAACTTCTGTAGGCTGTTGAATATGAAATACTAGTACAGTCACATTCTTTCTGGGTGCCTGTAAATATTTTGTATGATGTAGCATAATTTATTTAGAAGAGAATTACTCATACACAAGTAATTGCTACAGGTCTGAAACATTCTAATAAAAGTTGTCGTCAAATTCAAACTGGTATCAAACATGTTTAACTGCCTTCCTTACAGAAAACAACAAGAATATACTTTTTTCGTCAAGTCTTTTGCACACTCAGTACAGTAGGCTCCAATATTATTCTTAAAAGTTCAGGGAAAACATTTCTAAGTGCTTTGGGATTCTGCAATAGTCTGTATATTTGAAATTTGTCTAATATTTAAAACTAGTGAATGACTTTATGAAACAAATATATTAATCAAGATGAGTAGCACTGAAGAGACCAGCAATTTTAAGAGCTTTGTCAAGTGTTTAACTATTAATGTTCCTAATGAGTATTTCTACAGAGAAGCAAGTGAAAGCACATAATTGTCGAATGATAACACTCGGATATAAGAGTACAGTACAGTATTGTGAGCATAGAATGCTTATCAGAGGTTGCCCATACTAGCACACTACCAATCATGCTTTGAACAGGAAAATTAGTGAAACAGTAAACACTGAGAATATGCTATGACTACTTTGTACTCGAGCAACAAGAGATATCGACTGAAAACTTGAAATGGATACCAGCAACATGCCTCCACACCTCTGATAGTCATAGATTAATTAACATCAAGATTGTCCTTTCTTAGACTGTTCTTAGGTAATTACTAAGTAATTACCTATGTGTAGTTACAGGATGAGAGCTACGCTCGTGGTTGTTACGTACCCTTATAAGATACGTAAGTGAATATATTAATATGTACATTTATAATTGTATGTAAATTACAAGCATGTATATTGTTATACTTATATGTTCTATGCAAATGCACATTCATGTTACAGTGTTGGCGTTAGGCCCAGCGTATCGTGGGAATGATTGTTTATTTCTTTGTGTGATCAGTTTTCCCACGGGAACTAATGATTTATATGTGATCATAAGTGGGTAACAGAGTGAAATAATAATTGAGTGAACTGTATCTGGCAAATTGTCGTGGGATCGTCCGTTGCTGGGGTGTGCATGCCATTATGCTATTCTGTATGCATATTTTAATTACTATGTAAAGAAACACGTACTTTTGTTGTCTATATCAATATGTACTAATTATTCATTAAGTTAGTTTAAGATTACTCTTGTCACAATGTAGTGCTCCATTGTTGAAATAATAAATATTGTAACTTTGGCAATTTATTCGCGGGGCGAGGCAATCTCTTTTGATTCTCGCGTGATTCTGTTCAGTAGCTGAGCAGAAACCAGGGAGATATCATCTTGGAGTTAAGTCATTCTTTTGTTCTAGCCATATAATTATTCTTAGTATTGATTTAATGTCTGGAAGTTACAGTGATATTTTTAATGTGATATATTGGGACCATATAATCATCTGTTTGCCTTGAGATTTATTTAATATAATATTATATATATATATATACTTAGTGTCTTTATTCTTCAGTCCTATGAAGATTCTATTTTATGCTCATTACCGATTAAGGGGTTATACTGGTGATTCGCTATTGAGAACAGCAGTTGTGTCGTATCCCTAGACTTATTAAAGTTTGGCTGTTGTAGGATCACGAGCCGTAACGTACGATAGGTAACAAAGAGTTATGGGGGCCTGTCCGGGATATATTGTCCCACTTTAACTTAACTATACTAATCTAACCTTGCCTTCCTAGGTACCAGTGTGTCAAGTGTCTCTGTGTGTTTCTTAAGAACTATTCCATGTGCCAAGCAAGCCTTCCTGTGTGTCAAGTAACAACGTTTCACGATTTTGAGGTAAGTCATCCTATATATTTTGTTTATGCAGTGAGGCCAAGCGAATTTTCAGTGTGGTGACAATTTTACAGTGAAGTGTAGTGCAGTGCCATTGTGTTAATTAATTTTGTGAATCAAGTGCCAAGTGTTAGTAACGATGGAGGAGAAAGTTGCAGCGTTGGTGGCTCACCCAGACTTTGAAGGGATTCAGAACCTTAAAAAGACTGAGTTAATACAAATGGCAAATCATTTGGATTTGACCGCCAGCAATAGAATGGTTAAAGCCCAAATATTGAAAGTCATTGTGACGCATTTTGTTGAGAATGGGGATTTAGATGAAGAAATTCTAGAAGAGTTAAGAGAGGAGTCGAGTGATCAGATGACGTTAAAGCGTCTTGAGTTAGAAGCGCAAATAGCCAATGCTAAGCTTGAAGCTCAAAGGGAACAGAAAATATTAGAGGCTGAAGCTCGTCAAAGAGAGATTGAAGCTCAACAGCAACAGCAAATATTAGAGGCTGAAGCTCAGCAAAGGGAGCTGGAGACTAGGCGTTTAGAAATTGCGGCACAAAACCAGAGAGGTTTAATTGAGTTGCAACTTGAAGCCACAAAGAAGCAACAAGCCGAGGAACAAACTAGGCAATTAGAGATTCAACAACAAATGGCGGACACTAACTTCAGGCTTGAATCACAGCGTATGGCAGCTGGGCATGGAAATACTAGTAATGTTTCAACAAATAGTGATAATAATCCCATCAGGATGAATAAGTATATAGAGTTGCCCAAGTTCAATGAGGAAGATCCTGAGGTTTTCTTTGCACATTTTAATAAAATTGCCATCAGTATGAACTGGCCAAGGGATCAGTGGGTAGCCATTATGCAGTCTCAATTCAAGGGGCGTAGTCAGGAGGTTTTCACATCCCTCCCTGACGCTCATAGTTTTGATTATGACTTTGTAAAGAAAAGCATCCTCAATGCATACCAGCTAAATCCAGAGGCACACAGGCAAAAGTTCAGGAACCTAAGGAGAATCAAGGATCAAACAATAGCAGATTTTACTCGTCAGAAGACGAATTTTTGCAACAGATGGTTAAAGTCACTTGCAGTCACTGATTTTGATGCTCTAAAGAATCTTCTCATAATGGAAGAAGTATTGTCCTGTCTTCCAGACCAGTTGTCTACTTTTATGGCAGAACAAAAGAATGTAACCGATATTGATGAGCTGTCAAAGCTCGCGGATGAGCATGAGTTGCTGACTAAGGCCCCGTTTACGGCCACTTCACCTAAGTCTAGTCGTAGAGTAAATTTCAATGCTCACCGTACTCCTTATCAGTATAAGTCTCCTCCTGGTGCGACAGTTACTCCCGTGAACTCTTCTCTTACTAACCCTAAGATGGTTACTCCATTGCCAGGATCATCTAAGCCTAGTAATGCTAATTCTAAACCGGCAGTTGGTTATACCAGTGTGTCCACTGTCAAACATTGTACCCATTGTAAGAGAAGGGGGCATGTGATTTCTTCATGTTTTAGTTTGCATCCTGAACTCCGACCAACTGGTCTTATTATGAGTAAAGGAGTGCAACCTATTAATTCTTCATGTATTACAGTCAGTCCCAATTGGATGGCTGAATTCAAACCCTATATGTCCACAGGTACCTTATTATGTACTAATGGTAGACATAAGACTGTTCAATTACTCCGTGATACTGGAGCTTCACAGTCTCTTATTACCCAGAAGGTACTTGATGATGTTGACACCCGAGATCTGGGTGAAGTTGTGCTTCTCCAGGGTATTGCCGGAAGTGTGCAACCAGTGTCCTTATTGCAAGTTAACCTTGATTCTAAATATACTTCAGGATGGTGTAATGTTGGTGTAAGTAAACAACTGCCCATTCCTGGGGTAGACATTATTCTAGGTAATGATTTTGGCAACCAAATGGTTGTAGGGCCAAAGTGTCCCATCATGTTAACTAAACCCCATAATGTATTAGCTCAACCGGAAGCAGATGATGATATTATTTACCCTGCTTGTGTTGTTACTAGATCAATGGGAAAAACAGGTGAGAGTAATCCTGTCTTCACTAAGGTTGCTGATCCCAAGACGAGGACCCCTTCAGTAAAGGAGTGGGAGGTGGATCTTGAGGATTCTTTTATGACTCGACTGGATGATGAGAGTGAGGCCGTAGTAGAAGCCCCGCCGAACCTAAATCACAAGGAAAGTGAAGGTGAGGAGGCTGAACTATCTGTACCTTGCCCGCTTGTCTCCAGTGCGCCAGTTGTCGAGAGTGAGGCCGAAGTAGCTATGACTCCATTTTATTCTGATCAATCGGGAAAAGAGATCAAGCTACTAGGTTCTTGCCCGCTCGCTGCTGAGTCTGAGTCATTGCCCTTAAGTGTTGTACAGACTACTGATCCTAGTTTAAGTAAGTGTATTTCTGAGGCTCCTGATAATATTGATGCATTGGAGGAAGGGACGGGTTTCTTCTTCAAGGATCGACTTCTGATGAGAAGGTGGAGACCCAAGGGAACTCCCTCTTCAGAGGATTGTGAGATTAGAACCCAACTCGTTGTCCCCAATGATTATCGTAGGCAGGTCCTGCAGGCTGCACATGATGATCCCATGGGAGGTCATCAAGGTATCACGAATATGTACCATAAGATAAGTAAATATTTTTTCTGGCCAAAGTTAAAGAAAGACGTGGTCAGATATTGTCATAACTGTATACCCTGTCAAATTGTTGGTAAACCAAATCAATCTGTACCTAGAGCACCATTGCAACCTATTGTAGTTCCTGATGAACCATTTACTCATGTTGTAATTGATTGTGTGGGTCCTTTACCTAAGACTAAATCGGGTAACATGTTTTTGTTCACTCATGTGTATGACTACTAGATTTCCTGAAGCTTATGCTCTACGGAATACCAAGGCTCATAATCTCATCAAGTGTCTTGAAAGATTCTTTTCGTTGTTTGGAATGCCTAGAGTTATTCAGAGTGATAATGGGGGAAATTTTGTTTCTAAAGTTTTCAGAACTTTTTGCGAATCCCGAGGGATTCGGCACAAATTGTCCAGTCCATATCATCCACAAAGCCAAGGTGGACTTGAACGTTTCCACCAGACTTTGAAACAAATGCTGAAGACAACCGGAGAAACTCATCCACGTAATTGGGATGAGAATCTCCCCTTTGTGTTGTTTGCTGCTAGAGAAGGGCTACAAGAGTCATTGGGCTGTTCACCCTTTGAACTAGTGTTTGGTCACCAAGTAAGAGGTCCTCTTAAAATGCTACAAGAAAAGTTGTTGGGAGATGTCTCTGTTCATCAGAGCGGATTGTACTTGAGTGAGGTCAAGGCTAAGTTGTGTCGGGCTCGTGAGTTGGCGAAAGAACATCTGGGAAGGACTCAACAAGCCATGAAAGTACGATATGACAAGAAGTTCAAGGCTAAGCTAAGGTCGTTTGATGTCGGAGATTTGGTGTTGGTGTTGAAACCTCGTATGGGGACTTCCATGTCCCATAAGTTCGCAGGACCCTACCAAGTGGTAGACAAGGTGGGAGACCTAACTTATAAACTAATTAACCCTAATCTTTCAGAACCCCAAATGACTGTACACATTAACAGATTAAAAGCTTATGTTGGACCTGGTGTAGTAGCTTGTTTTAGTCGGGAAGAGTTACCACCTGAGGATAATTGTAGTGAGGGACACGATGTTAATATCCAACTTCTCAGTTCCAGTTCCAATGGCAGGGAGATGCTATGTCATTTACAGGAGGAACAACGTGATGAGTTCCAGGTTCTGCTGGACAACCATACATCTCTGTTTGGGGAGGTTCCTACCCAGACCCACCTCATCACACACGACATTCAGCTCCTGGACAGCACCCCCATTCGACAACATCCGTACCGAGTGAATCCCGAAAAGAGGAAAATTATGCAAGCAGAAGTGGAATATCTGCTCCAGCATGATTTCATTCGGCCAAGTCAAAGTACTTGGAGCTCTCCGTGTTTGTTAGTGCCAAAACCAGATGGAACCTGGAGATTGTGCGTGGATTACAGGAAACTGAACAAGAACACTACAGTGGACGTTTTTCCTTTACCCTTGTTGGAAGAATGTATAGAGTCCATAGGTCATGCCGAATATGTAAGTAAGCTTGATTTGTCAAAAGGGTATTATCAAATTCCATTAACAGAGTATGCTAGAGAGGTTACTGCTTTTGTTACACCTGATGGTGCGTATGAATTTAATGTTGGAATAGGTGCTGTGCTTATTCAAGTTGGTTTAGACCAGATTGAGCATCCTGTGTATTACTATTCCAGAAAATTTAATGCAGCTCAGAGAAATTATTCCGTGGTAGAAAAGGAGGCGTTGGGTCTTATATTGTCAATCAAGAAGTTTGAGATTTACTTATCAGGAAATAAAGTGTTAGTATTTACAGACCACAACCCCCTTATCTTTATAAATATGATGAAAGTCAAGAACCAACGAATTCTGCGATGGTCATTGTTTTTGCAGGAATTTAATGTAGAAATCAAACATATTCCAGGCAGACAAAATGTTATTGCTGATGCTTTGTCAAGAAGTTTTGATGTACCATAAATGAAATGTTTCTTTTTACTTAACATTTTTACTTCTGAAAAAATGCCATTGATCTTCAATCCATTGCATTTTTTTTTCTTGGAGGTGGAAGTGTTACGTACCCTTATAAGATACGTAAGTGAATATATTAATATGTACATTTATAATTGTATGTAAATTACAAGCATGTATATTGTTATACTTATATGTTCTATGCAAATGCACATTCATGTTACAGTGTTGGCGTTAGGCCCCGCGTATCGTGGGAATGATTGTTTATTTCTTTGTGTGATCAGTTTTCCCACGGGAACTAATGATTTATATGTGATCATAAGTGGGTAACAGAGTGAAATAATAATTGAGTGAACTGTATCTGGCAAATTGTCGTGGGATCGTCCGTTGCTGGGGTGTGCATGCCATTATGCTATTCTGTATGCATATTTTAATTACTATGTAAAGAAACACGTACTTTTGTTGTCTATATCAATATGTACTAATTATTCATTAAGTTAGTTTAAGATTACTCTTGTCACAATGTAGTGCTCCATTGTTGAAATAATAAATATTGTAACTTTGGCAATTTATTCGCGGGGCGAGGCAATCTCTTTTGATTCTCGCGTGATTCTGTTCAGTAGCTGAGCAGAAACCAGGGAGATATCATCTTGGAGTTAAGTCATTCTTTTGTTCTAGCCATATAATTATTCTTAGTATTGATTTAATGTCTGGAAGTTACAGTGATATTTTTAATGTGATATATTGGGACCATATAATCATCTGTTTGCCTTGAGATTTATTTAATATAATATTATATATATATATATACTTAGTGTCTTTATTCTTCAGTCCTATGAAGATTCTATTTTATGCTCATTACCGATTAAGGGGTTATACTGGTGATTCGCTATTGAGAACAGCAGTTGTGTCGTATCCCTAGACTTATTAAAGTTTGGCTGTTGTAGGATCACGAGCCGTAACGTACGATAGGTAACAGTGGTGTCCTGTCTCCCCAGCACTCTGTCATATAGCGCTTTGAAATTACTGAGATGGTAATGTGCTAGCAGGGGACACCAGTGGTCATCATCATATATGGATCACCTTACAAATACATGACAAAGCTATAAGAAGTGGCCCTAGTTTATTATAACCTTACTAAACGGTAAACCAAAAGCTGAAATGAGTTGCAATGAAAAAGCAGGTGTAATAGGGTATTGCCAATTGATTTAGAAATCTCACCAGCTATTTAAATACTGTATAGGATTTGGGTGTAAATTATGAAATTGTTGAACATTCTTTTTCAACACGTGTGTAGAACAAGTAACAAACAGTGAGGTGGTACTAGGTCAAGATACAAGGATCAGATTTTATTCCCTGGACTGCATTGATACCAAGACTGTCAAAGCTCAGTGCAGTTGGCTTCATTTTCAACTCACAATCTGGGATCCTGGGTTTGATTTTTGGATGGGACAGAAATGGTTGGTCACATTTCCTTTCACCTAATGCCTCTGTCCACCTAGCTTTAAATAGGTAATCAATAGTAATAGCAGTAAATTTTAAGTTTGGCAGCAGTTGCAGGGTTGTACCCTAGGGAGGATCAACAGTTCGACCTTGGAGAGGAAGGGGGAGGGGGACCTCAATACCAGCCTAAAGTATGTATATACACAAGCTTCTGGACAAAATGAGTTAAAACTATTACGGCCACTAATTGTGAGGTTGACCAATTTTCGAGAAATGTTAGCCTGAGCACTCATTACTTTTTTTATATCAAACAATATACAGTACAGTGGAATCTCGACTTACGAATACCCCTACATACAAATTTTTGGAGTTACGACCCCAATTTCATCAGAAAATTCGATTTGACTCATGACCTTTGCCTCGACTTTCGACTGTTGATACACGTATGGGTCGACGGAGCACATGGTTCCTGGTGGCACGGGCGACCCCACTTCAGTTTACCAGACCCCCCCGCTTAGTGATGATCGCACTTGAATTCTTTGTAAAGAATTTAATTGTTTGTGCTTTTTTTAACATAAAAGTAATTATTATATATCATGCCATGGGTTCCAATAAAGTCAGCGGTAAGTTTCAACCTAAGAAAATAGTTGTGAAAAGTGGCAGTCCCTTCCTCATTAAGAAAATGTGAAGTATGGGAAGAACTCCAATGTTTTGTTGAAAAAACTCACCCAGATAAAGCTGTAGCAGGCCATTTGCATTGACCTTTTTAATGACAATGTGATGTCTCACTACAGACAAATGTTAAAATGTAGGGAAAAACAAGTGTCTTTAGACAGATTCTTAGTAAGACAAGCAAGCAGTGAGCCACAACCAGGTCCTAGTGGTATGCCTGCAAAACATGGGAGAGAGTGAGTACCCCCGAGAGAAGTCATCACTGCCTGATGTTGTAATGAGGTAAGCTATAACTTGTACATACTATAGTAAAAAATGTGTGTGAATTATGTATGAAACGTATTTTGAAGTTAATATTTTAGGGAGTGTGGAACGGATTAATTCAATTTACATTATTTCTTATGGGAAAATTTGTTTCAAGTTACAAATTTTTTATTACGACCTGGAAGCGGCCAGTTGTCAAGGGGCCTGACAGCTGAGTGGACAGAGCTTTAGATTCATAGTCCTGAGGTTCCGGGTTCGATCCCCGGTGGAGGTGGAAACAAAATGGGCAGTTTCTTTCACCCTGAGGCCCCTGTTACCTAACAGTAAATAGGTACCTGGGAGTTATACAGCTACTACAGGCTGCTTCCTGGGGGTGTGTAACAAATAGGAGGTCTTGTCGAGGACCAGGCCGCAGAGATGCTAAGCCCCAAAATCATCAAGATAAATTCAAGATAACCCGTCTCTGGAAACCGAGATACCACTATACTGGAATTGGCTTGTCCATAATAGGTAGGCCGAGGGTGTTTGAACCAAAACTTGTAAATGGTTTCTTTCAAAAGAAGAGGCAGAGCTTTAGTGTTCACTAAAGAAACTCTTTACTTGTTAATGACTAAGCCTCTAGCCAGTATGGTCTATCCCAGTTTAAGTCCATGTTCAGTAAATTTGTTTAGTTGTGATCTGAAAGTATTCTTCTTTAGCATTCTTTGAATTTATTCTGCCTGTCATCTACCTCTGCTTAGTGGGTTATACTGAGTTAATTTTGTGACCCCAATCATTTGGCCTTCCCTTTGTCCTTTCAGTAACTAAGCCAGTAAAATTAAAGTTTTATTTGTTTTACAAATTTACAAACCAATCAATGTAACACTTAACAACCCCATAGATATCCACTACCAGTATATGTAACCCAGCTTTACCAAAGAACATTATTCCCAAAATAAATATCTAGGTCCCCAAATATTGGTACAAAGGGACCATAAATGATTAAACAGTTTCTCTTATCAACAGTGAAACTTCAGGTATTCAGGTACAGTAAAAATGAGGACATTAAATACAATACTGGGTACAAAATACAATCAGATTTGCCCATAGTATGAAAGCATCATGTCAAGGATTTGGGAATACATAAAGATGTCTGATGACCTAACGTTTAGGGAGCATAACCAAGCAAATATTACTTCAGCCAGAAAAATGATAGGATGGATTACGAGAACTTTCAAATCCAGGGATTCCATCACAATGGTTGTACTATTCAAATCACCTGTGCTGTCCTGTCTTGAGTACTGCTCAGTACTCACTTCCCCCCTTCAAAGAAGGAGAGATTGCTGAAATAGAGGGAGTTCAGAGAACATATACGGCAAACACAGATGTGATAAAGCACCTAAATTATTGGGATCATCTCAAAGTACAGTACTCCAAATGTACTTGCTAGAAAGGAGACGAGAGAGATATAAAATAATATACACAGGGGAAAATATTGGAGGGCCAGGTCCCAAGTCTACACAGTAAAATAACACACTGGAGTGAACAATATGGAAGAAAATGCAGAACAGAACAACTGAGTATAAGAAATACAGTACAGTATTGCCAGAACAACTGTAGACATCTTCAACAGAAAACTAGATACTTTTCAAGAAGTGCTGGACCATGCGGGCTGTGGTGGATATGTGGGCCTGTGGGCCACTCCAAGCAACAGCCTATTGGATCATCCTCTCAAGTCAAGCCAGGCTTCGGGCCAGCCTTGGGGAGTCTAAGAACTCCCAGAACTCATCAAGCAGTTATCCATCCTACCTTGCCCATTATTCAAACCCAGATGTTATTGCATACAATACAAGTATGCTAACTAGCACAAAATAGGGTACCACAAACAAAATCCTGTTGTAGGTTAAAAATTATCTTCCTTCTTCCTCCATGTCCTGACTTCCGCGAATCGTGGCCATTTCAATCCGTGTGTGATCTTAAATTGTGTTTTAATATATATCTACAGTACCTCTATTTTATTTATATTGAAACCTGTACCAATTGTTGCAATATTCATACCAGATGTTGAATCAAAGCTAGTAAAATTTTCCAGAAAGAGGGCATAGCTTAAATTGTACGAATTTTATTTATTTTTATTTTATTTCTCTCTTTTTATTTCTATGTTTACAGTACAGTATATATTTTTCTACCTTATTTCACATTCTGTGCTTCATTTCTTAAGTTCTAGCTTCACCTCTTCAATCAAAAGCCAATAAACTTTATGGAAAAATGCCAAGATCATTTTTGCATGCAGGTTACCTCATATCCGATTGTCACGTTGAAATGCTTTGTGATAATGACAATCTCATTTGCATTCAAACATTAAGTTTATCCTGAGTTGGCTCAGCTAAGAATTCCTCAACATACTTTCTATATACAGTACAGGTACTATAGTCTATATTGTGTGGTTGTTGGTTTCACTTATGAGATTTTTTTTTCTCCAGGAAAGGGCAGAAAAGTCTCCTAGTTTCAAAACGTCATGAAAATCTTTAACTGAAAGTTTCCTCTCCTAACATTTCCGAGTAAGCCAGACGACCCAAATAGAAAACGGGAACAGTACATCACTTTCCTGAGCCAATTTCATTTCAAATTACGTCCATTTTTGACCATAGCGCGCATACGAATGAAAAGCGACATTTTTAAGAGGACGGGTTGGCCACAGAACCTTGTCAAGCTCCCTCTAGAAGACATCAACTCTTGTTCTGGCAATATTCTTGCATTTGTTATGGAGGATAAATTATCACAGATCTCCGATATTCTCTAATTGTGTTTATGGCCCCTTTGCTATGCATTGGATTTATTATACACTTCTTGCTATATATCTCAATAAAGTAAGTTTGACACTTTATTGAGCAAATTCGGGACCTGACCTGCCATGAGGTGGTTTAGAGGAAAATTACTTGCAACCTAGTCTTTGACCAGGTTTCATGACTGACGATCAGGTTGACAAGGCTGACATTGCTGCATTCAGTCTAACATAGGAGTCACAGCCTGGTTTTTATTAGGTACCCTTTGAAGGCGTTTACCAAATCCCCAGCTAGTTATGTTCCTTTTATTTCAAAGGAAGGTCTTGTAAAAACTTGGATATTTATTGATTCAGTGGGACTATTTTTGTACATTCTGTCTTGAAAGGAACTACAGTACCTGTATTTCAGTGTGCAGATTTGGAACTAATTCCTCAAATATGTTTCAGTTGTGCATTATGATGCATCTCTTACCTGCACTCTAGGGAGCACAATGAGTTTTTTTTTTTTAGCGGGTTCCAGTAATTTAGGGGTTTTATTGGATTATTTGGACAGAAAAAGTTGTCCACGTGTTCTCAAGAGAATACAGTACTAGTGTCTAAAAACGTACCATCACTGCTTTAGCATCAATTGTACGAAAGGGTCATGTTAACCAGCTTTTATTTGTCTAGCAGTTGAGAGTTTCTTTATCATGTTTATTAAGAAATGTCTTTAACATGATTACCCCTAGTCTTTTTAGGCTTCTTATCTACTCTTGTCTGGTTGTCACACACTACTTTAGTTACTGTAGAATGATGCTACACCCAACCATGAACACATAACAGGTGTGACAAAACACTGGTACAGATACTGTGCATCATGTCTCTTCAGAGAAAACTGCCCACATACTCCCAAGCCCTTATCCCATCACACATACTCCCTCACTTATCTTCGCCTCCACAACTCTCTGGAACCCACCAATCAGTAGAAAGTATGATTATCTCAAAGCTGCCCTCCTCTATTGTGGAAGTAGTCATGAAATGGCAAATACCACCTGTTTTCTGGTGAAACATGGTAACTGAACAGTGACCCAGCTCCGTTAGCATATGCAGCATCTACTACCAACCTGCAGCAATGATACCTTTCAGACATGTGTCCTCTATATTGTCTGCTCGCATGAAAATCCTAGCATCATCTGCAAATGATACAGTGCTGTAGTTTGTATCCTTGTCTATGCATGATACAGTATTAGTTTAAGAAAAAGTACCAGAGCAAGTACAGTACAGGTACCTCGGGGGACCGAGCTTTTCACGGTAGATGATCCGGATTTTACCGTGTTGACTATTACACTGTTCTGTTCGGTAGGAAGTTGAAGATCCATCTTCCTATTTTGCCAGTAATTCCTTTTACACATTTTGTGCGCAACAACACCATGGTCACATTTCTTGAAAGCTTTTGCAAAGTTTGTGTATATTACATCTGTGTTTTGCTCGTCTTCCATGGCACCTAAGGCCATGTCACAGTAATCTAGCAACTGTGAGAGACAGGAGCACCCTGTTCTGAAACTGCATTGTCTACGGTTATGCAGATGTGATTCCATGTGATTTGTAATCTTATTTCTTAGTACTCTTACAAAGCTTTTTATGATGAGGGTAGAGCCATTGATTTATAATTTTTTGCACCTGCTTTTTTCCCTTCTTTGTGAAAGAAGTATTAACTTATCATTCATTACTATCCTCTAACTATTCCACGCAAAGCTACCATCCAACAATACGAAGAGCATGAAAACATCCCATGAAACACTACCATCACTACCGCTTGGATGCACCAGTCCCGCCCCACCAGCCAATGCCATGGACTTCGATGAGAATGATGACAACTTTAGTCAGGAGGGATTTACAATAAATTCTGGCCATATGGTTCACTTGCCTACATGCTTCCTAGACTCTGATTCTTCATGTGAGGGAAGGCTGTTACTATATTGTAACAACCTGCTTGCAGCTACACTTAAGCAAGTTGCTTGCATTGGACCTTCTGGGGACTAACACACTAACACACACACAGTCTGGACATCACCAGCACTCTCACACCTGATATGTATCAAAGCAACCCATACTTTTAAATCACTTTCCCTTGGACAAGTGCCAGGAGAAGTATTCTTGTCTCCACTTATATTGTCTCCTCACCTTCTCCAGCAGTGCATTCAGTGCATCCAAGCAACAGCCTCTGCTGACACCACTCAAGTCAACACTGTGATTCCTGCCCCCCCCCCCCCCCACCCCCACTCTAGGCCCACATTGCTTCATTTTTGGCTACAGCTGCCCTCTCATAAATACTGTATGGTGGAAATGTCTAACCTGTTCGGAGACTATGTCCACTGTTGTGTTACTGTGTGCTTGACTTGCTCTTCTTTCTGGCTGTCATCACATATTTACTGTAAGTCATACCAGGATAAACTACACCACAATTAAATAGTACCTCTCAGGGTAATAATACTGGAAAAGGTAGTGAAATTTGCATATAACAAATACTGTCAAGTAGAATACATAAAATTTGATATGTTAAATTTTAGCAAACAATGAACAAATTTTAGCAAACAATGATAAGAGATATAACAACATCAGTTGAAAGCCATGTTGATGCGTGCGAGAAGAGACTGTTAAAAGTGATCAGCGACAAAAAGTAAACGAATCACAGCGTAACGAGAAATCAACACCAAATGAAGGAGGAGGAAACTGAGAACTCAAAGAAATTGTTGATCAACTGAAATCCCTGGGAATTGTAAATGACAAGAAGGGAAATTTGTGCACAAGTTGAGAGTAAATAAATCAGGGAATAAAAATGGCTGCCACAATGACAGCCCTGGTTTGGAAACATAATCTGAAATGTATTAACAGCTTTAGGAAGATAAAGTAGGAAATGAAAATGGTACAAAAAATGTAGAGAGCAAAATTCAGTACAGTATCATAAATCTTAAGATTGAGAAGAGTATATCAAGATGATTTGGTCATAAGGAATGGATGGAAAATATAATACTGTGGTGCATAAACCAGTGATTTTGAGGAACAGATTGAGAGGAATTTGGAAATAAGTGTGAATAGTACATGCAAAGTGAGAGAGAATAAGGCTAGATGTAGAGTAAGCACTGACCTCCCTCTACAAAGCAAACAATTACTTCCCTCCATACACAGTAGATAATGAACTAGATCTACTATTGCGAGCAGTAATCTACTCAGCTATAAACATATCCAGAGTAAGCATATCTTCCCTCCACAAGCGCAAGAGATGAACTTCAATCTTCCCTTCACTAGAGTAAACAATGAACTTCCTTAAAGCTAGTCACCAATCATTCTCCACAGGTTTGCATTACGACCACCCAAAAAATCAAAATATATAAAATTTTATTCCATCGGGGGACGGCCACGACCCTTTCCACCGGGGGACGGCAACACCATCCCCCCTCTGGGAGACGGCAACGACCCCCCCACCTCCGGGGGGACAGCATCGACCCCCCCCCTCCTCCAGGGGACGGCAACGACCCCCTCCCTTCCACTGAGGAACGGCAACGACCTCCCCCCCCTCCACTGGGGGACGACAATGAGTAAAACTACAGTTAATTAGGTCCCCCATTCACTTTAATTACAGTAAGCAACAGCCTCATACATGAACAGGTAAAATACCTCAAGATGCCAAGTATCAATGGCCTCCCTACAACTGGAAATTAGTAATGACCCATAAATGCAGCAAACGGAGTAAAACAATACTAACTGGTTCGCGACGTGGCTGGAGATGGTGGAACACTTTGATAAGAAGATCCTCTATGAAGACTATTGCTGCTGCTGCTGCTGCTGCTGTTGGTGCTGCTGTTGTTGTTGCTGCTGTTGTTGTTGCTGCTGTTGGTGCTGCTGTTGTTGCTACTGTTGTTGTTGCTACTGTTGTTGTTGTTGCTGCTGCTGCTGTTGCTGCTACTGCTGCTGCTGTTGATGGTGCTGCTGTTGTTGTTGGTGCTATTATTATTGTTGTTGTTACCAGGGGTGCTGTTATTGATGCTGCACACCTCGAATCTGCTGTTCATGGCACCTCAACCTCTCATGGTTCACGCGGTGGCTTCTACTGCTGCTCCTGCAGAAGTCAAAGAAGATTTTAGTGGAGAGCAGTGTCAAACAGTAATATTTATAATAATAAAAACAATTAATAAAATCTACAGCACCCCTTCCTCTTCAACTCCCTGCACCCTCCCGCCCCCCTCCCCTCCCACTTACCTCCTTCCCAACTCCCTGCACCCCCTCAATTCCCCGTTCGCAGTCCTTCTCAATTCACTAGATTCTTCTCTTCGCCATTCCCTGCACTATCACCGCCAACGTACGTACTTATCCCTGCTCCTTCCCCCCCTCCTTATCTCCAAGAGACATCAACTCCATTCCCCTACATCTTATCCTGTATCCCTCCACCATCTCCCCCTTTCCTTCACCCCCCCAGTCCTTCCCTACATGTCGACTTTTCTCCTCTCATTCACACCTTCGCCCCCTCTCCACACCCCCAGCCTACCTGCTGCCTCTCCCGCCTCTTAACCTCCCATGCACCACCGCCCACTACACATTTCTCTCAACTTCAGCCACCAGCCACACAACAAACCATTAGGTAATACTGTACTGCCCGGTCTCTTATACCTAACCCAGTGACCTATCTTGTTTTGAGATTTATGAGTGTGTGTGCGTGTGTGCGTGCGTGTGCATGTGTGCGTACTCACCTAGTTGTGCTTGCGGGGGTTGAGCTCTGGCTCTTTGGTCCCGCCTCTCAACCGTCAATCAACAGGTGTACAGATTCCTGAGCCTATTGGGCTCTATCATATCTACACTTGAAACTGTGTATGGAGTCAAGTGCAGATATGATAGAGCCCAATAGGCTCAGGAATCTGTACACCTGTTGATGTGCGTGTGTGTGTGTGTGTGTGTGTGTGTGTGTGTGTGTGTGTGTGTGTGTGTGTGTGTGTGTGTGTGTGTGTGTGTAATTACCTAAGTGTAGTTACAGGATGAGAGCTACGCTCGTGGTGTCCAGTCTTCCCAGCACTCTTTGTCATATAACGCTTTGAAACTACTGACGGTCTTGGCCTCCACCACCTTCTCACTTAACTTGTTCCAACCGTCTACCACTC
>NC_091212.1:20678235-20693235 GCF_040958095.1 Procambarus clarkii
CTGAAACGTACAGCAGGTTCTGAAACCTGAACAGTCATGATCATGACGTCATTATGACGTCACCTCGAGCACACCATACAAAACTGTATATCATTATATTTGTTTATGAAGTAGCGATGACGTTTGAGTTACACACTTTCCTCAGGTCTTGAACCCTACTCCTTAAGTGCAGAAGTTCGTACGGTTGCATGCATACTAGAGATTACGGCGAGAAACCCAACATCAATGGAAATTGAAATTGAAATTGAAATAAGTTTATTGAGGTAAAATACACACAAAGGGATGAGGTAGCTCAAGCTATTCTCACCCCGTTCAGTACAACGTGTTAATATATACATAGACACACATCACAAAGAAACATATTACCAAACATTCTGAGAGATAAACATATACATTTCCTCCTTAACATCGATGGAAGGTCGGTATAAATTCTGCAGCAGGTACCTGAGGCTGTACGGGCTCACCATAGCCCGTGCTACTTGGAAGTTGTTCCGAGTAGCTGAATCTATAACAACAACAACAACCTGAGGCCGATATCATTTAAGGTAATTGAATGATATCGCCGCCACCACCAGCGACTTAAAAGGGGTTAAAATTGGTTACCAGGGTCGATCACCTTGTTACCTTGCGTTGGTTCCAAGGATCAATGTCCACGCGGCCCGGTCTGTCCAGGCCTGCTGGTCTTGAGGTTATCTTCAGGTTATCTCGAGATGATTTCGGGCCTTTAGTGTCCCCGCGGCCCGGTCCTCGACCAGGCCTCCACCCCCAGAAAGCAGCCCGTGACAGCTGACTAACTCCCAGGTACCTATTTACTGCTAGGTAACAGGGGCATTCAGGGTCAAAGAAACTTTGCCCATTTGTTTCTGCCTCGTGCGGGAATCGAACCCGCGCCACAGAATTACGAGTCCTGCGCGCTATCCACCAGGCTACGAGGCCCCTTCAACTAGAGGTCCCCGTAATTAGAGGTCAACCAAGACCACTAATTACACAGTGATCCTTTATACTAGTTTGGACTAGTTGACATGCAAAGGAGTATTCAAGACATCACTAAAACAACTAAAGATATCTTGTGAGAACTACGAGGTGCATAATAACTAGGTTGAGTTATTATGCACCATTCGATAACGATCTACGAAATGTCGTGTCATTTAATAGTCTGATCTAACAAGTGCATTCACCCTGAATAATGTCATTAACAATACTCTGAGTTGCTAAGTGCTGAGTGCTAATCTAAAACTGTACCTAACTTGGTGCAGGGGCTCGTAAATCACCTCAAGATTACATATATACTTAAATCATGTATTACTTTGATGATACAATGATAATATACAAATATTTACAGGGAGCAACAGAGCGTCGTATAATGAAACGCTCGGCACCTTAGCGTTCCTATCATTGTTATTATTTCAGCAATATTAGATGTGCAAATATAAACAAAAATAGAAAACGTGACTAAGGTTACGGGCATGAAGACAACCGATCCCTCGGCGTCGCTACACAACGTCTCTTTAGGGTTTATTTCCCCGTCGAATGCTATTGTGATTTTTTTTTATACTTGCCTAAAGAAACTGAGAATAAATATATCTAAAATAAATATCTAAATATATACATGCATTATGGTCGTTTATCCCGCGTCATTTAAAATTTAGCTTATAAGTTTTTTTATGTATCCAGATGGCAGATGTTCGTTTCTTAAAGGAACGCACACTTGCGAGAATAAAAACATGATCGATCTCCCTGGCTTCCGTTGGGATCACAAGCTGTGCTTCCTAAACTTCAAAAGGAGCGTTCCCTTGACAGATTAAATATTTATGAGCTCGTACAATATGGCAATGAAGAAAATATTTTTGTCGATGAGGAAAATTACAACTATAATGGGCTAGGCTGCGGGCACCGGTTCTTTCTTCATAATCTTCTTACCTTGCGTTGATTACCTTGTGATGATTTCAGGGATCAGCGTCCCCACGGCCCGGTCTCTGACCAGCCCTCCTTAGTTCTTCATAATTTTTTAATATTTTTTGTCACTGATCGTCATTCACGATCATCTTGTTTATTTATTTATATATATACAAGAAGGTACATTGGGTTTGTGAGAATACATTGGATAGTACAGTATTTACATTCTTGTAAAGCCACTAGTAGGCGCAGCGTTTCGGGCATTGTTAATGCAACCGCTCAATAAAATCATGTTTCACAATCATCCTGTGCATAATATCACCATCCACTATGAACATGTCACACTCACTAGCCGTGCGCTATCATCCTGTCGTTGATAATCACAATGGCTGACTATCATCCTATGTCACTATCATTCCAGTTCATTATCACTCTGAAGCATTAATATAATATTTTGCTATTTTCCATTTTGTTATGTGGTAGTGTCCAAAGCAATGGCAAGTTGCCAGGGGCCAAATTCACGAAAGCACTTACGCAAACACTTACGAACCTGTACATCTTTTGTCAATCTTTGGCGGCTTTGTTTCCAATTATTAAACAGTTAATGAGCTCCGAAGCACCAGGAGGCTGTTTATAACAATAACAACAGTTGAATGGGAAGTTTTCACGATTGATTGATGATTGATAAAAATTAAGCCACCCAAGAGGTGGCACGGGCATGAATAGCCCGTAAGTGGTGGCCCTTTTGAGCCATTACCAATATCAAGAGCTGATACTGGAGATCTGTGGAGGTGCGACTGCACCCTGCGTGACGGGAGATGTCTCCCGTGGAATGTGTCCAAAGTTTTCATGCTTGTAAACGGATTAATAAATGTAACCAAAGCCGTCAAAGATTGAGGAAAGGTGTACACGTTCGTAAGTGCTTTCGTGAATATAGCCCCAGGTCAGTAATGATACGGGTACCATTCACGGAACAACCCTTTCATGGGGGTTGGGTTTAACGACCGTTGACCGAGACAAGGCAAGACGCCTCATTTACTTGCGAGCCGGTAGGTTTAAACTAACTGGTGGTTCAACCCGTTCTCTTCATTTGCCACAGCGTTCAAAATACAGATTCCTAACCTAATCAGAAAGCCATGAACTCGCGCAACCCACCTAACCTAGTCTACCAATGCATAGAAAAAGCGTATATCCGAGTCTACTTTATAGCGTAGCAACTGAGACATTGGAGGTGACGGCCGGTTATACTTCGGGTACCTGTACCTGGTACAGGTACTTGACTTAAATTGAAGCAATACTACCTGTTCAGGTGTCATCAACCATTGGGCCCCCTTCAGTTACAGCGACAGTAACCACGTCACACATCAACGTTACTCACCTATCACAGTCATTAGGATTCATTACCGGGTGATGAAGTCACTGCTAATCCCGGTTCACCTTCATTCATGAACTGGATTTCTCTCCCTAACTCATCATTCTGTCCGGTTTACTCACCTGCCCCCACCTAGCACAAGCCTGTACTACTACACCACATCGTCCCGTCCCCAACAACCCCCCTCCCCGCCCCCCAACCACCACCAATAATCTTCACCCATCCCCTCCATCCCCCCTCCACCCCCCCCTCCACTCAACCACCTCCACCCCCCCCCCCTCCACTCAGCCACCTCCACCCCCCCCCCTCCACTCGCCCACCTCCACCCCCGCCAATCTTTCACCCGACCACCACTTAACAGTTTTTCATCGCCAACACACTATTGACCTTCCCCAACATAATATCCAATGTGGGGGTCGAGCGAGTCATAGAAATCAGGTTTGATTTTTGTTTTTCCCCTCTCAGTAAATCTTTCCCGGCCGGTGAGAACACACGGCCAACATCCATGCCCAGTGTTGCTGGTACAAGCTGTTATGTTGTTAATAGGCGCAGATAACAACCCTTCCTCCTAATAGAGCGTCGTATTTTGACGTATACTTTACCCAAGTACAATTTATGTACTAGAAATGATAGCGGCTCGCGAAATTTGCACACTATCCCGTTTTCTGTTTTGGGTCCTCTTGGAAGTTTAAATAAAGGCACTTTAGTACCGGAGTTTGTCAACACTGGGACACCTTAGAAGGACGGGCTGCAGGATACCTCGCTCCCTTAAACTCACCAACATTTGTGGTTAGTTTAGGTGTCGCGCCTCACAGTATAGTGTTGTATATGTGACATTATGTAGTGGTGTGGGCAGTGTCGCCTGGCAACTACACTTCACTATCACCAAGTTTTTCTCATTCACAAAAGTTGATAAAGTCATAATTAGCCACTAGGCTCTTTGGAGTTACTATGACGTTTATCAGTACTATGTCGTAAGCTTACACTATGATCTTGTTAGTGTGGTGCGAGCTTGCTTCACAGTTTGTAGTGATTGTTTTCCAGTCACTGCAAAACAAGTGTGCTATAAGGTGTCACCACTGGAGAGAATAGTGTAGATTTAAGCTTAAGTAACGAGGATTACCTTACTAAGTTCACATAATTAGGTGAGTACGTGTGGCGTTCGTGTTAGGTTCGGGCACCGCTGTGTGCCTCTGTAACCCTTTCCACCACCGCGCACGGGATGGGTATGGGTTGCATAACAAAGAAATTAAATTAATATGTAATAATACAACCACTAATATTACCGTTTAAACTCCTGTAAACAATTTAATACGAGTAACGGAAAGAGTTTCGGAAGATAATTCATTCATGTGATACAATATAGAAATGTAGTTATTTACGATGCGTAAACTAGTTGTAAATATGGATGAATGGGAAGTGTGGGAGTAGTACACACAACCTTGTGTCGGAAGCTCTCACTACACCAGTTGATATAAGCTGTTGATAGTAACGATAAGGGCAAGAGTAGTTGTGTAACAATGAGAGGAGATAGTAGCTATCAAGTCCAGATGGTTACAGTTCACCTAACCTTCCCTCTTAAGGAGTGGGGGTAATCTGCTTATTTAAGGGGACTGAAAACTCTTCAGCATCCTAAGCTGTTTGTTCATATTATACCGAGCGCTCGTGCTTCTGCCCGCCAAACAACGAAACTACGACGTTGCTGCAACGTTCCAATAAGTCGTAACACCTAACAAGTTGTAACAACTTTGTAACAAGTAACAATAGGGACCGTTACGTTGTTTGCAGGGTGGCGATTTACCCTTCTTTGTAAACAGGGCTTCAGGAGTCAGGACGTGACACAGAGAGCAGGGGTTATGTTACCAATGTCTAAGTAGTGATGGAAAGGGGGGGGGAGGGGAAGAAATGGTAGTAATGGTAGACATGAAAGTTGATGCATTCCTCATCCACGTAGAAATAACTTGATATAACTTTATATATATTAACACAAACCTGTAATAAAAAATATCCTACTGAAGATATCTAATTATAGCATTCTTTTGAGCACACGACTGATTTATCGTACACACTGAAAATATTTGCGTACTTATTAATAAAGACAAAAACAATAAACACAAGAGCCATTACAGGTAAACAATGGGGGGTCTCAGTCTGTACACGAACGAGAGAGTAAATATGGTCAAGCATTCAGAAAGCCTCAGAAAGCATTCATTGTTGGCGGAGCGCTCCGAGTGTTGTAGCCTGATGTGTGCTCACATAAATGTGGTCGCCTAAATGTCTTCACAGGCTCGAGCGTTAACCTCTGTTAACAGCCTTAGCAACGCTGTTGGTTGTTTAATGCAGTGAACCCAGACCATACTGTTTCTGGCTGTATACTTTTAAAAAACAGTTCGCCGATTAATATTCTACTCCCTCTAGTTCATTCATTTTGCTCACTACTCTTACGCTAAAAAAAAGTTTTCTAACTTCAATGTGACTGTACTCGCCTATTTGTGCTTGCGGGGGTTGAGCTCTGGCTCTTTGGTCCCGCCTCTCAACCGTCAATCAACAGGTGTACAAGCTCCTGAGCCTATTGGGCTTTATCATATCTACACTTGAAACTGTGTATGGAGTCACCCTCCACCACATCACTGCCTAATGCATTCCATTTGTCAACCACTCTGATACTAAAAAAGCTCTTTCTAATATCTCTGTGGCTCATTTGAGCACTCAGTTTCCACCTGTGTCCCTTAGTGCGTGTGCCCCTTGTGCTAAATATAGTCTCTTTATCTACCCGATCAATTCCCTTGAGAATCTTGAATGTGGTGATCATGTTCCCCCTAACTCTTCTGTCTTCCAGCAAAGTGAGGTTTAATTCCCGTAGTATCTCCTTGTAGCTCATACCTCTCAGCTCGGGTACTAGTCTGGTGGCAAACCTTTGAACCTTTTCCAGTTTAGTCTTATCCTTGACTAGATATGGACTCCATGCTGGGGCTGCATACTCCAGGATTGGCCTAACATATGTGGTATACAAAGTTCTGAATGATTCCTTACACAAGCTTCTGAATGCCGTTCTTATGTTGGCCAGCCTGACATATGCCGCTGATGTTATCCTCTTGATATGGGCTGCAAGGGACAGGTGTGGCGTGATGTCAACCCCCAGGTCTTTTTCTCTCTCTGACTCTTTAAGAATTTCAAGATGTGTGTGTGTGTGTGTGTGTGTGTGTGTGTGTGTGTGTGTGTGTGTGTGTGTGTGTGTGCGCGCGCGCTTATCCATGTCCTCACCAGAAAATTAAATTCTTAAATTTAGACTCCTTAAACCTCACAACACCAGCATTCAACCTCCATCAATCTAGCTGACAACAAGCACCTACCACAATAAACTTTATACATATACACACTCGACTACATCTACCAACACCCCCACAGTGTACTCATGGAATGCACTAAGTGTTGGAGAAAACTTCATAGTTTTAAACGTAAATATGAGAGAGCCCAACAGGCTCTGGTTGACCTGTACGCCAGATGGAGGTTGAGAGGCAGGACTAAAACGCCTAAGCTAAACGGTCAGTAAGATGGAAAATGCCCTGAACCTACAAAATCGCCCCCCCCCCCTCTCAATAAAAATCTACAAATTCTCCCCCCCCCCACCTCCCAAATCCATCTAGAATCCCTATAGCAGATCCTACAAAACCTTGACCATATTTGCACTCCCTCCTACAACCCGCCTTAACCCTCACATTCCTCCCCCATAACCCAGACACCCCACCTCCCTCCCCCATAACCCAGACACCCCACCTCCCTCCCCCATAACCCAGACACCCCACCTCCCTCCCCCATAACCCAGACACCCCACCTCCCTCCCCCATAACCCAGACACCCCACTTCCCTCGCCCACCTGTCTGGCAACACCGGCCAGGGCACCGCCACGGGCGAGTGAGGCGTCGCGGAACACAACAAATTACAACCTCACAATTAAACCATTCTAGCGTTCGAATGTCATCATTTGCGGATAAAAATAAATTGCCTCCTGCCAACCACATTCCTGAGTTTCGAACTCTCTATACTCCATTGAGACAAACGTTGGGAGGGGGGGGGGGAAGGTTCGGCGTTGCCTTGCATGGTATCTTTGTTGTCTCTTGACTGATGCTGGGAGCTTCATTTGGACCGCCCAGCGTCCTGGTTTCTGAGAGATTGTCTGGGTTCTTGAGTTTTGTGTAAGTAACCTGTCGAACAGGAAGCCTACTCTGCCTTTTTTTTTTTTGTTACTGTGGTTTTGCTTGTTAATGAACAAAGGTACCATTGAGGTAGTCTTTTTTTTCTACCACAGACGTGGCCACACATTTACAATGCTAACCAGCATATATACATTTTCTAGGTAGTCATAGCAGTAGCAGAAGACAACAGTAGTAGTAGTAGTATTGCCAGTTGTATTAATGACGGTGGTTGATAGATGTTAATCTTCTTGTTTGAGGAGCTGTTCACTTGAGACAGTTAAGCAAGTCCCAACTGTGTCTGGGTACAAGTGACAGGATGAACAACCCAGCGGGTTTTCTTCCTATTGGGGAGTGTTGTACATGCTGCTATGGCGGTGTGTCCACTCACAAGATGAGTGGCGCTGCCCAATAAACTCGCCCCTCGGGGCAAAATTTAAAATTAACTATAGTATAGATGATACACGGTTCGTCTCGCCAAAATGAAATTCCATGATAAATCCGGCCACATTTTCTATATATCTTTCTAATCCACATTCCATTTTCTATGGTGGGCTACTACCTCCTGTTGGTTTCAGGGATTAATGCTCCCAGGGCCCGGTCTCCGACTAGGCCTCTTCGTTGCTGGCCTGATCAACCATGCTGTTGGATGCAACTGCTCGCCCACTGAACAGTTCCATTTTCTTTTAAACGCCCACTAACCAGCGTTCCATTTTCTATGAAAGGACCACCGATTAAACTTGTACTTTCGAAATGTCTAAACATCTTGTGTCACACTGACACCAAAGAAGCATATTTTTGCCTATGCTGAGGATATATTTATAAATATGCCACACACCAAAAGAGCGAGTTTCTAAACTTTATCACGGACAGTCTTGGCACCGTGCTGTAGGTCACGTCACGACGGCACAGTGAACGGGAGTAGTGGTGGTGGTGGTGACATCAGATACGTGGTGGTGGGTGGTGACATCAGGTACGTGGTGGTGGTGGTGACATCAGGTACGTGGTGGTGGTGACATCAGGTACGTGGTGGTGGTGGTGGTGACATCAGGTACGTGGTGGTGGTGGTGGTGACATCAGGTACGTGGTGGTGGTGGTGGTGACATCAGGTACGTGGTGGTGGTGGTGGTGACATCAGGTACGTGGTGGTGGTGGTGGTGACATCAGGTACGTGGTGGTGGTGGTGGTGACATCAGGTACGTGGTGGTGGTGGTGGTGACATCAGGTACGTGGTGGTGGTGGTGGTGACATCAGGTACGTGGTGGTGGTGGTGGTGACATCAGGTACGTGGTGGTGGTGGTGGTGACATCAGGTACGTGGTGGTGGTGGTGGTGACATCAGGTACGTGGTGGTGGTGGTGACATCAAGTACGTGGTGGTGGGTGGTGACATCAAGTACGTGGTGGTGGTGGTGACATCAGGTACGTGGTGGTGGTGGTGGTGACATCAGGTACGTGGTGGTGGTGGAATGCAATGGGTATTCACGACAATAACGATAATTTACAGTGTTCCATCCATCCAAAACTTTATTACCGAACAAATTCTTACCAGGATTTGTTGTAAAATTGAATTCGCCCAAATGGAATTCATTGCTACTCGTTCTGACCTTGATGTTTGGCTCGTGTCTACGCTGAGAATGCAAGGTGGTGCTCGCTGGCTCGCTCTATTTATTTATATACAAGAAGGCACATTGGGTTTGTGAGAATACATAGCATGGTATTTACAATCTTGTAAAGCCACTAGTACGCGCAGCGTTTCGGGCAGAAACTCACTCACTCACTCGCACTCTCACACACACACACACACACACACACACACACACACACACACACACACACACACACACACACACACACACACACACTCTAACTGGGAAGAGTCCTCTTACTGGGAATTAGCTTCGTAGTCCTTATCTTTGTTTTCCGTGTGACCAAAATTGATTGTATTGTGGTTAAAATTAGATACCAATTACAAGTGCATCCGTGAGACGAGTACTACCATGGCAACATCCTCCCGTCCGGCCCTCATCCCCCCCCCCCCTGTTCAGCAGTGGCGGTGATGGTGATACTTGTATTGATGGTGGTGATGCTGAAGTGATGCAACTGACAATGATAGTGCGATCATGGTGATCAAACGTTCATGGTGTGATAGTGTTGGCGTTCGCACTGATGTTGAGGGTTTTAATATTGCTGATGCTCTTGTTATCCTTACCTGTATTGGTATTACTAAAGACGCGGTGATTGTTTCCTCTCAATCAACACCCCCCCCTACCCCCCTCCCCCCCCCCCACACACACACACACACACCTGCGTCTCTCATCTCTCACCCACTTCCGCGTCTCACCTCTCCTGCTTACCTCACCTCACTCCCTCACCCGTGTCATTACCCTCTTACAACTCGCCTTTAAACCCCCCGTGTGTTACTCCAGTGCGAAAAAGTGAAACTGGAGCTATGAACAGTGACACAAAACACCAGAATGGTTTCATCAGGTACTCCGCGTCACGGGCCTTTGATCTCATTTATTCCTTTTTTGTGCCCGCTTGTTTTTCAGCGCATAACAAACAAAAAAATGCATATTTAAAATTTGAGAAGCCATTTGTTTACTTCCATCCGGTGCAGAGTGAAGGTCGGTATACTCGAGGAGGAACGTTTGCAACAAAACGTTTATATAATATGACGTTTGTCGGTACCCCAGGTGGCATGATTGTAGTGATGACTTAACTCGCATGACATATTACCCGTGGATTGCCTGTAGATGATTTCGATACTTCTCCCGTTGCTGCTCGGCCTAGGGTCAACCTTCTCTGATTACTGCCTGGACTGTTATAGGGTCAACCTTCTCTGATGACTGCCTGGACTGTTATAGGGTCAACCTTCTCTGATGACTGCCTGGACTGTTATAGGGTCATCCTTCTCTGATGACTGCCTGGACTGTTATAGGGTCAACCTTCTCTGATGACTGCCTGGACTCTTATAGGGTCAACCTTCTCTGATGACTGCCTGGACTGTTATAGGGTCATCCTTCTCTGATGACTGCCTGGACTGTTACTCTTTGCATCTGTAGGCCGCAAGCCTACAGAGCTATGACAGCAAGGCTGACCCCGTAACCCCAGCAAAGGCTTAAGTTCCCCCCCTTGAAAGGTCCCAATGTTATTTCAGCAACATTTCTCACATTTGTTGGCGGGATGTTCAAGAGTCGTGGGTTCTAATGTTTACACTTATCTCTAATGATACCTATGACGACCCGACACTGAATTTATCTTATACTTCCTACCATATCTCGGTGTTTTAGGTTGACAGCATGTTTGGAACTGAGCATGACAGCTCAGTATTTACCGTGTGTATATTACGAGATATCTTGCTCGTGTCCTTCGCTGACAGCATTGCCGTCTTCTGGTTTATGTTGTTTGCAGTGATGTAGCATTAACGCAGTATGCTTAAATCACCACCTTTTGTTACTGCAGCGTCAACACCATTTGTGTACAGCTATTGTTCATCCATAACGTTTGCGTCGATGGTTTTATGTTCAGAACACATTCCTAATATTAAGTTCGACGAACACGCACACCAAATCCTGTGTCAGAACTAACTGATGATACTAAGTTATTAGAAGAGTCGGAACAGTCCAAGACTGAAGAGTTGGTCCAAGAAACGGCTACAGTTACTCAATACTAGTAGGTGTAAGGCGATAAAAATAGGTCGAGGAGACAGGAAACTATAGAAACAATACATCAGTGTATATGACGAAGTCTTACCCAAAGGAACAACTATAAATGGGATAACCTAACATTCTCGGCACTAGTGATCACAACAGCCTTTAGGAACCCCAATAACGAGGCATCCAGAACACTGGGGAATGAATCAAGAATGAATTAATGAGCTAGACCTGGGTTTGATCCCGGGCGCCGGCGAGAAATAATGGGCAGAGTTTCTTTCACCCTATGCCCCTGTTACCTAGCAGTAAAATAGGTACCTGGGTGTTTGTCAGCTGTCACGGGCTGCTTCCTGGGGGTGGAGGCCTGGTCGAGGATCGGGCCGCGGGGACACTAAAGCCTCGAAATCATCTCAAAATAACCTCAAGATAGACCTAAATATGCCATAAATGCAGACGTCAAGACTTTCGGAATACCGATAGACCGAAGTTCTATTGAACATACGGGTCGTAGAGTTGTGTTAATACACTCCTCCAGTGTAACAGCTGCCAAGTAGGTTATTCAATTAAAAGTATCTATGATACGAGACACGTAAGTGGCTGGAAAGGCGGAATCTAGGAGCTAAAGCTCGAAACAGTAGACAAACGGGTGAGTACACATATACCAAAAAAGCATTTTTCAAAAACTGGAACAGCAAAGAGAGGGAAGGGCATCGATAGAAATTAGGAACAAATTAGTCAGATGACAGCAAAAACTTCAGTTTTAGAATTGTCAATAAGTGGAATAGATTAGACAAGGAAGTAGTGAAAGTTAACCTGATACACAATCTACTAAATACGATAAGAAAAACGTGGGAATAAGTCAGTGCATTTAACTCTGAATGTTCGACACGCACACACGCACACACGCACGCACGCACGCACACACACACACGCGCACGCACACACGCGCACGCACACACACATGATAAATGATAGAGGCAGAGAGATAGATGGGAATTTGGGAAGAAGTGAACCAGGGCAAAGGGGAAGCCGGGCGAGATGGAAAATATTAAATTTACTATCTCTGTTAGAGATAGTACCACCTCTGTCAGAGATAGTAAAGGTGGTTGGCATGGGCAGAGATGGTAATGACAGCACAACTAGCCACTATTCTATCTTCCAGCAGATAAACAGGGGCCGAGTATGCGTGTAACAAGCCAAGTAAAACGGCTCTCCCACCACCAGCCAGTAGTGGGGCACAAAGCTACCAGTCCACACGGAGTAGCTCCAGACGCCTCAATACCATGCTGGTTCAAGCGACAGGGTTCAGCTAATCGTTCAGACAGGTCGTCGCGCCGGAAGAACAGTCTTCAAGGCGACTGTAACGCAATGCAATGCAAGTGTGAATTTAATATTTAACAACCGTCCCTCACAGAAGGGTGTTTTAGACTGATGCCTTTAGCAACGTGGGTAAATGCGTAGGAAATGCTATAGTATGCAACAAGATGGGTGTATAAATACCGAAATAAGAATGTTGTATGTGGACAGTGGAAGTCAATTCATGCGGAAGGAGAGTAGGTGAACAACTACACATGCGGAAGCCGGGGGCTGAGAGAGCACGAACTGAACCAGTCAACAACACCTCGTGTAATATTTTCCCATGATAGCAACAATGACCAGGTGTAAATAACTTAATAAAGAAAAAAACACCCAGCCACTATTGTCCAACAATATATGTATCAGTTTATGAGGAAATACAGGCGGTAGCTGGCGGTGCGTCTTGGTGGTGCGTCGTGGTGGTGCGTCGTGGTGGTGCGTTGTGGTGGTGCGTCGTGGTGGTGCGTTGTGGTGGTGCGTTGTGGTGGTGCGTCGTGGTGGTGCGTCGTGATGCTTGTGGTGGTGCGTTGTGGTGGTGCTTGTGGTGGTGCGTCGTGGTGGTCCGTCGTGGTGGTGCGTTGTGGTGGTGCGTCGTGGTGCGTCGTGGTGCGTCGTGGTGGTGCGTCGTGGTGGTGCGTCGTGGTGCTTGGTGGTCCGTCGTTGTGCTTGTCGTGGTGCTTGTCGTGGTGCTTGTGGTGGTGGTACTCGCAGTAGAGGTAGAGAGAAACTACCGAACAGTAGAAATTAAGAACCTTATTTAAAAAAAATCTCCCTTCTTACCTCTTCCCCCCCCCCCTTTCCCAACTAATCCCAAACATCACCGTCCACCACCTTGACCTGTTGCTGGCCACCCGTGACCTTCAAGTGGCCCGGCCTGCCGGAAAAATAGGTCGCCAGTACAAATACATCCACCCGCTCGTAAGGTTTAAGAGGTTTCTACCCCTTTCTTGTTCATACTTTTTGCTACTTTTTAGCCCCAAGGCTTTTTTATAGGCTTCCACTCATCGTAAGATGCCACTATTTCCAAGACATGCACCCGCGACACCCGTGAGACAGACACGCAGACACGCAAGCAGTGATACAGAAATATGGTAATTGGAATATTGGATGTAAACCTGTCTTCTGGGAAAATCATGGCGCTGAGTAGCCTATTTGCTTCCGAGTCCGTCCACAAGGCAAAGTTATTATTATACGGGGGTCCTGACAGCTGAGTGGACAGCGCTCAGGATTCCTAGTCCTGAGGTTCCAGGTTCCATCCCCGGTGGAAGCGGAAACAAATGGGCTGAGTTTCTTTCATCCTAATGCATCTATTCACCTAGCAGTAAATAGCTACCTTTGAGTTAGACAGCTGTTACAGGCTGCTTCCTGGGGGTGTGTAACAAACAGGAGGCCTGGTCGAGGACCGGGCCGCTGGGACGCTAAGCCCCGAAATCACCTCAAGATAACCTCAAGACGAGACACCAGACCCATTCTCGCAATAACCGGATAGTTATCCAAATATTTGGATAACTGAAAGCATATTACGGTTCCAAAAATAGTCTATTTGTAAGTTAGCAAGCTAACCTTTGTTCTAAACTGAATATTCTCACGTTATAACTATTATTGTATTATAAAGTATTGGTATAGAATATAAAAGTCAATGCTTAACTTTTTCTTTGAAATGGTCTGAAGATTTTGGTTTTTAGTAAATGAAATTCTGGGGGATACTCAAATAGTTTTCGAATTACATATTTTACGTTTAAGACTAGAACACCATGTTAACATAACTAAAGAAACGTAATGGATAGGAAGTAGATAATAGCACTATTACATAGTGGTTCTGAAGTGATTACCTCCAGGGTACCTCCTCTCTAAGGACCGGTTGCAGTTCCAGTACCTGGCCCGAGGCCTAATTACCAACACTAATAATGGGATGTAACGCGCATCTCTGGACTCCCCAGACACACACACTACCAACACTGACATTTAACACCAAAGTTTGGCTAGTTTTTAAATAATATATTTAAGAAATGGTAACAGAAGTTCCGTAAAACTTGAAATTCCTATCAGTCATTCCTCTCAATTCAAATAAAAAAATATAAATAACAAATAAAGCATATTTTCAGAGTCGTGTATCGAGCAAGGCGCATCACCGGTCCCTATGCCAGGAATAATATCACAATATTAATAATATAACTGTGCACACCGCTTAGCTGACACGATGTGTGTGGTTTATATGTTGAGGGGATTGTCTGCCCTAGAGATTTAGATTTGGTCCCGCTGGACGGTAGAGCGACGGTCTCCCTTCATGCGCGTCAGCGTTCAAATCCCCAACCGTCCAAGTGGCCGGGCACCATTGCTTCCTTAGCCTTATCCTGATCCCTTCCAAGTGGCAGGGCACCATTGCTTCCTTATCCATATCCTGATCACTTCCATGTGCTATATAGTCGTAATGGATAGGCTCTTGTGATAATTCCCTTCCCTTCTGGTTTGTTTACAAATGAAACGTTTCCAGTTGAGGTAAACGTTCCGCGCTCGACCCCGACCCTC
>NC_091212.1:20695735-20705735 GCF_040958095.1 Procambarus clarkii
TGCAGGATAGGCACTGTCGCATCATGCATGACAGTGCCTATCATCCATAACATGAGGCTAACATGACAGTGCCTATCATCCATGACATGAGACTAGCATGACAGTGCCTATCATCCATGACGTGAGACTAGCATGACAGTGCCTATCATCCATAACATAAGGCTAGCATGACAGTGCCTATCATCCATAACATGAGACTAGCATGACAATGCCTATCATCCATAACATGAGGCTAGCATGACAGTGCCTATCATCCATAACATGAGGCTAGCATGACAGTGCCTATCATCCATAACATGAGGCTAGCATGACAGTGCCTATCATCCATGACATGAGACTAGCATGACAGTGCCTATCATCCATAACATGAGACTAGCATGACAGTGCCTATCATCCATAACATGAGACTAGCATGACAGTGCCTATCATCCATAACATGAGAATAGCATGACAGTGCCTACCATCCATAACATGAGACTAGCATGACAGTGCCTATCATCTATAACATGAGACTAGCATGACAGTGCCTATCATCCATAACATGAGGCTAGCATGACAGTGCCTATCATCCATAACATGAGACTAGCATGACAGTGCCTATCATCCATAACATGAGGCTAGCATGACAGTGCCTATCATCCATAACATGAGGCTAGCATGACAGTGCCTATCATCCATAACATGAGACTAGCATGACAGTGCCTATCATCCATAACATGAGACTAGCATGACAATGCATGTTATCCATAACACGAGGTAAGCTTGAGACGGGAATGAAAAAAAACTTAACTGACATATATCGACCCCTATACATGAAAAGATGGTTAATATAATTCATAACAACAGACCTATAATGACAAGAATAACACTTAGCACACCGCAGTGGTAGGCCTACTGACCCAAGGCCATCTGAACCATGCTTTATAATTGTACAATCTACACTTAAAGCTGCCAAAGTTATGCCATCCTAACTTAAAATCTAAAAGTATTCTAACCTAATCTTAAAACAAACCTATTCTACCATAATCTATGCTTACACAAGCCTTTTCAATACTGACTCTCCTTACATAATGAGAATCTTTATAATCTTAACCTTAAACCTTCCTAAACTAAGAAAAAACTATTTTTTTTTTTGGAGTTTAATGTAAGCAGTACGAGAGGTGTGTGATGTCATTGCTTTAACTCTTGGGGACCTTTTTGGACACGACTGTGACGTTAACAAGACTGGTTATCTTCTTAAGGTTATCTTGGATAGTTACCTTGGATAGTTGGATAGTTCTTGGTTATCTCACAACTATGCTCATATCTCCCATCTACAAAACAGCACCACCGGCAACAATATATAAAGTACACTATTAAGAACCTACAGTAATGCAATTAAATATAAATTGAAAATGAGCTTTCCAATAACAATATTATTAGTAAAAATACAGTATAATTCAGAGCCTACAATATACCAATATTGATACTATTCAATATACTACAAATTATGAACAATTTAAATACGTGTATTATAATTAAAACATTTAATGCTAATAACAACATACCTATAAGAGAAATGAACACTTAAAGAACAACACTGACATGTTAGTATCATAGTAAGATAACACACTCCTCACAACACTGACATTACACACTCCTCACAACACTGACATGATAACACACTCCTCACAACACCGGCATGATAACACACTCCTCACAACACCGACATGATAACACAGTCCTCACAACACCGACATGATAACCACACTCCTCACAACACCGACAGGATAACACACTCGTCACAACACCGACATAACACCCTGCTCACAACATTGATACAACACCACCATTAAAAAACAATACAGACGCGATAATTGAAAAAAAGGAAACAATCATAAGCGCTAGGATACAAGGTTTAAAAATTCGTTGGCGGACCCTTTGCGTACGCTGCGAGTTATACCCCCACTAAAATTTCCCATAAGAAAGAGTGGTAAATTGACAAGATACAAGAACGTCACAAGTTACTCCTAAAATAGCACTCATAATATCTCGCGATATGCAGAGAAAAAATCACAGTATCGTGGCTGAAACAAATATTTCGACACAAACTTTATCAAGCCTCGCTGGCTGTGATAGCAAGATATTCGACACAATCGTGATAAACAAAGCCTGACTGGCTTTAACAACACGATATATCTACACAATCTTGATAAACGAAGCCTCTCTGGCTGTGACAACACGATATCTCGTCACAATCCTGGTAAAGGAAGCCTCGCTGGCTGTGACAACACGATATCTCGTCACAATCCTGGTAAACGAAGCCTCGCTGGCTGTGACAACACGATATCACGACACAATCTTGGTAAACGAAGCCTCGCTAGCTGTGAAAACACGATAACACGACACAATCCTGGTAAAGGAAGCCTCGCTGGCTGTGACAACACGATAACACGACACAATCCTGGTAAAGGAAGCCTCGCTGGCTGTGACAACACGATAACACGACACAATCCTGGTAAAGAAAGCCTCGCTGGCTGTGACAACACGATAACACGACACAATCTTGATAAACGAAGCCTCGCTGGCTGTGACAACACGATATCTCGTCCCAATCCTGGTAAACGAAGCCTCGCTGGCTGTGACAACACGATAACACGACACAATCCTGGTAAAGAAAGCCTCGCTGGCTGTGACAACACGATATCTCGTCCCAATCCTGGTAAACGAAACCTTGCTGGCTGTGACAACACGATATCTCGACACAATCTTGATAAACGAAGCCTCGCTAGCTGTGACAACACGATATCTCGACACAATCTTGGTAAAGGAAGCCTCGCTGGCTGTGACAACACGATATCTCGTCACAATCTTGGTAAACGAAGCCTCGCTGACTGTGACAACACGATATCTCGTCACAATCTTGGTAAACGAAGCCTCGCTGATTGTGATAACACACCCACGTCACTGTACCACACACACACCCTCACATCACGATAAAATTTTCCATCAGAATCTATTATGACTTAATACAATGCATTCGCCTTTTCGTTCACAACAGTTCCCAATTTTACTTTTAATGTTACAGAAATATTGTAGCTGCATTACTCCCTTCGCCACCACTGCATTGATATACAGCTGAGAGCATTACCTAACAGCTTCAGACACGTGCATATTGCCATACTAATACGAGGAGTTTGGAGCTTCCGGGAATATTGCACGTGATGTGCTCTGGCCAAAGAACTGCACAGCATAGCCCATGCAAGTTCAATGGCCGTAGGTAAAGGTTACAAAAAAAGAAAAAAAAACTTGAGTCGACGTTCGTATCCCCCAACACTCACCTCGGGCAGTAGAGCTGGGGAAGGTGGTGGGGGGCTGTATACACCTGTGAGTGAGCTAACACACTCCCTCACGTGTTCACAGCCTGGAGTATAGTTGTTAAGGTCGTAGTGGTAGTAGTATATCCCTTGGCGAGGTAAACATTGCATCACAACACCACCCGCGTATGACGGCAAAAACGGAGAGGGTGGGAGGCCGGGGAGAGGAGGGGGGGCAGGGGAGATGAGAACTCTTTAATTCGCGGTAAATACGAGCCCGATCACCAAGGTCGCGCTCACTGGCTTGGGCGGAAACACAGAGCCCAGAGAATATGCCGACACAACACAGGCTTGGCGCGAAGAATATGCTGAGCAGAGTGGGACCTCTCCCCAGTGCGACTTTTCGAACGCACGCACGCACGCACCACCGCGCTCCGAGCCAGACAGTGGCAATAGAGAGTGAGGAGAAAAGAGCCAGTAGGGAGGGAGTCCGTGAGTTGGGTGAGCGAGTGGAGGGAGGGAGGGAGAGAGGCAGGGAGGGAGGAGTGGTTAGAGCGGTGACTGGGAGGGAGGGGAGGGACGGGGCGGGAGGAAGAGGAGTTTAGAGAGCCAAGAGGAAGAGCCACAGAGTGGAAGAGCAACGCGCGCGGCTCTTAATGGCTCTTGGCTCCGGGCCCACTCCGACCCAGAGGCTTATCGACCCCCTTCCTCACTCACCACCACCACCACCACCGCCGCTACCACCACCACCACCACCACCGTTGTCACCACCGCCGCCACCTTTAACGCAACACTATTGCTTCCACCGACGTCACTATCGCCATCACCTTTATCAGCATCACTGTCATACATGCTGCAACCATCACCACCATTCCCCTGTTGCCGCTGCTGCCGTCACCTTCGTCGTCCTCACCGCGGTCACAATCTTCGCCGCCGCCGCCGCCCCTCACCATCCCCACCACCACTGCCCGGTGACAGCCCCCCCCCCCCACCACCGGCTCCTGCCTCCCCCTCTCCACACCGCTTCCATCACCACCACTCACAGCTCTCACTCTCACAACACAACCGCGCTGACGCCGCCGCCACAACCCAAGTCCCACCACCACTTCAACCACACCTGCCACGACCCAAGTCCCACCACTACCTCAGCCACACCTGCCACGACCCAAGTCCCACCACTACCTCAGCCACACCTGCCACGACCCAGGTCCCACCACTACTTCAACCACACCTGCCACGACCCAAGTCCCACCACTACTTCAACCACACCTGCCACGACCCAATCCCACCACCACCTCAACCACACCTGCACCGACCCAAGTCCCACCACTACCTCAACCACACCTGCCACGACCTAAGTCCCACCACTACCTCAACCACACCTGCCACGACCCAAGTCCCACCACTACCTCAAGCACACCTGCACCGACCAAGTCCCACCACCTAATACCTGGAACACACTTTATGTATGACAGACGTAGTCTGTGTATTTATGTATTTGAATGTAGGTTAGATTAGCATTTTAAAAGCACTACAATCACCTTCTGTGGTTGACTGTTCAATAAGTCACTGAACATGTTCAACAGATCTCTAACCCTGTCCAAGGAGGGCAGAAGACAATGTATACATGTTGGTTAGCATTGTAAATGTCCGGCCACGTCTGTGATGGAAAATAATACAAAAAAAAAAACCAGCCACACCTGTCACGACCCAAGTCACCTCTTAAGCGCCAGTACAATACACTGCTTCAGAAAAATTGCCCATGTCATTCTTTCCGTCGCGTTCTCTATTCAAGTAGTGGAATTACGAGTTAAGAGTCAAAGAGTCCTCTCCCTAACTTTCTAACAAACAAGCACAAAACCACACCACAAACCAACTAAATCAAGAGCCACAAGCTCCCCCCCCCCCCCCCACACACACACACAGTACAGCGTGGAGTGGTGAGGTTACCTCACAACCACTCAAAACCAAGAGTCACAAGCCTCCCCCCCCAGTACTGTGTGGAGGGGCAAGACTAACCCCCCCCCCTCCCCCTCACACAAACACAGTACAACCTAAAAATAACACATTTTTAAATTAAATTATCACAACTCAACACAGCTTTTTATAACTCATGGCTGTTTTTCTCTGAGATCATCCACTATGTGTTGGGTGACTCGGGATCGTCCACATGACTCAAGCGTCCACACCACCATACGAGCATCTGCTTGAGTGCTTGAGGTAAAGAACTGGAACCGGTTAAGTTATTCAGTGACATGTCCCCCCCCCCCCCACCCCCGAGACTGGATCCGTCAATCGTTTTAACCCGCAGGTACCTAATTACTGTCTGGTTCACGGGGACTAAAGAGTAAACACTGCTCAGATTTGTGTACTTACAAAGTTCTGAGGAAAAAGTGTACGCAGAGTTCGAGCCCGGGTGGTGCAGGTAGTGAGGTGAGCGGGAGAGGGCGCTAACCTCCTCTATATAATAGCGTCACGTTTGATTGATGTAAACGATCTTCCCACTTTTTAGTCTTAATGGAAGATTTGCATACTCCATGACCCGAAAAGCGAGTTAATGTGGCTTTTGAAGCCCCTCTTTTGCCTAAAAAGAAAGAAAGAAAGAAACAGAGTAAGTTCTCAGTCACATGAGATAAGCCTCGGGGGGACTTTCCTGAAAGTCCACAGAGCCTTTCCCCTCCCATTTAAACTCCACCTTTTTGGGGATTCGACCCGAGATTCTAAACATAACCTAAAAGCTACACGAATATTTATTTATATGACAATGGCTTCGTTGTTATAACGAACAAAATATAGTAATTTGATTGAAAGTTGTTACGACATTCTCTTCATTTAGAGCATTCCACTTGTTGACCTCCCAAACACGTTACGTTTCCAGCTCCTCCGGTGAAATCTTGCCTTATTTTCTGTCAATTTAAAGAGAGTAACCTTGTGCACCATGTTTATTCACCTTAGTATCTTGTACGTAGTGCGTAGATATGGCACAATTCAGGGTCAGAGCATGGCACTGGGACTGATCCTGACCCCCCCCCCCACTTTCCTATAGGGTGGCAAGTGTGCTCCCTTAATCTGACCTCATAGCTTACCCATTTCAACTCTGATTGTGCGATGCCGATGCTATATAAGCTAACTCTACTCATGGTGTCACAGCCGATGTAGACAGTATTGAAGGCATCTTCGTCTAGATTTTTAAATGTTGTATGCCAGCATACATATGCAAATGATGTTAATCCTCTTAATGTGTGGTCTTGGTTAATTCTGAAGTTATATCTACTCTCAAGTCTCTTTTCTTGTAACTAAAAGAGTGTTACTCTTTTAGTTACCTTCTCTTTATGGGTAGATTCCTTCTGGTCTTTCTTCCTTTATCATCTGCATTACCTTACACTTATTTGGACTGAATTCAAACGGCAACTTTTGTATCCATTCCTGGAGTTTGCCAAAATGATCTTCCTGTGGCACACTTCAGTCCCCCGCCCCCTCTCAGCATTTACTCTCCTCATTAGCCTTGCATCATCTGTATGCATTAACATGTACAAGCTCACTCCCCCCGGTAGGATATTTACTTAAGATTATAAACAGCAACGGTCCTAGGAAAAGACCCTGCGAGACCCCACTTACCACACCCCTCCAGCCTGGCATATCCTGTCTGACTCAAACTTCTCTAATGTTCTTAAACGACCAAAGCTAGAACGTAAACCTGCACAGGGAAGACAAAAGTTCAAAGTTGATATGTATAGTGACCCACTGAAGGCACAAAAGTTTCAAGATTAGTTTTAACATTATCTATGGAAGCCAAAACGTGTCAGCTGAAGCTGAAACTTCCAGCCGAACTCGCCAAGAACACTTGGAACTATCCAGGGAAACCCAGAAATCAGAAGTGGAACGAGAAAAATAATAGATCTACGGTGAACTTCTGCGGAACATGGAAACAGTAGTGCAATCCATGGATCAACTGCGCAACTCTGACGGCACCACGTACGAACCAATGGCACTTGGTCCGTAAAATTCGGTCGTTGCCAGAGAAAGTGCCATAAAACACTAGTCCAAGAGAAGTTGCCAGTGACGTGCAGAATTGCTTCTAGCCGACCGACTCGTCATCTCTGCCTCCTACTCTTCCTCTTCTGCCTCATTTTGCTCTAACTCTTCCTTATGCTGCTGGAACGTCTGCCCCTACTGCTGGAACCACTACTATTCCTACACCTGCAGGAGAACGAAGAGGAGACGTTGCAACTTTTCTTCCTCCTCAACATCTTCCTTCTGATCCTACCTCGCATGAGCCAATGGGCTAGGAATATTTAATTTGAGTTTTACTTTTTATTTTTCCCCGACTCTAATAGTACAAAAAAGTGGTTTACTGGTGGTCAATCACTACATATTGTAACTTTTGTTGAAAGTACCAATATGTACAAGATTTTCAGGAGGATAGGCTGTCAGACTGGGAAGCGACAGAACAAAGGGGTGTGGATGAAAGCTGGAGACTCAAATGACCAATAGCAATTAAAAATAAAATTCTTCGGTGTAACATTAATGAATAAATGAAATGAGCTAAAAAGGAAGATAAGATAAGCTAACTTCATATAGCTTTAATGTAGCTGGGTCGAGACACTAGCAGATGACCAACAGCTGAAACGGTGGGGCCAAGGAGCTAAACCCCGACTCTGCAAGCTGAAATTGATGAGCACAAACAAGTGAACACCTCCGCCCCCCCCCTCTAACAAACTAGAAGTCTGACCTGAAGACCGCTACAGTATTTGACTTGCATACAAACATTTGCAAATCAATGAATTTAGAGGATAAGGGATGACAGAGCCTAGGAACAAAACAAGATGAACGAGGAACACTTGTTAGAGTCTAAAAACAATCTAGCGACAAAGTCTCGCACAGAAAGAACACATTAACAATTAAAAATCGGTAGTACATGTAAAGCCTAATGTAGACTTTTAGACTAACAGGAACCTATATACCAGCAGCCCGGGTAGGATTTGATACACATGACGAAACAAGATGTTATGAAAGAACACATGAAAATGTGAAGTCAGGTTAAGTGAACACACGAACAAATATTAATCCAAATGTTAATATGAACGGCTGTGTGGGACAAAGCTTAATTAATATACGGACAAACGGACAACACGAATGGTATCATATACAGAGACGAGCAAATAGCGGAAGAGAGCGAGAGAACTAATTACTGTACAGTGCAAAACTAATGAACCAGTCAGAGATGACTGAATGAACCGATTAACACGAAAAAGATGGATACAAAACGTGACTATAATTCCCTTAACCCCCTTTCGCCCCCCCCCACTAGGGGTATCTCTACCTGCCATCCACACCCCGCAGATACCCACCCCACCCACTACCTGCCATCCACACCCCACAGATACCCACCCCCACCCACTACCTGCTCCACACCCACCCCTCTTCTTACCTGGTCACCCTCGTCACGCTCCTCCACCCACTATCCGTCTAAGACCTGAGAAGCTTCCGACCACTACGTCATAACTACTCTAAACCTATCCCAACTCAGCCCAACCCGACCCATGCACACGCAAGCCCACCCTGAACTAACCTGTCTTAATCAGGCCAAAATAAAAATAAAATGTATTAGTTTGCATATATGGAATATGACGTCACTATGGCGTCATAATTTTATCTGGCACAGATTTCAGACTTTATACCAAAAACATCCCACACCATACAGCAGGTAAACACCCCACACCATACAGCAGGTAAACATCCCACACCATACAGCAGGTAAACACCCCACACAATACAAACATACAGCGCCACGCAGACAGCCTACACTAAACAAACAACTTGCATCATCACACTAATGACACAATCAACCCCATAAATTCCAAAAACTATAAACAATAGTTCATAATCAACAATCTACATAACAGCAGAAAAATGTGAGTGAGTGAGAGTGAGAGTGAGAGTGAGAGTGAGAGAGAGAATATTTCCTATCCTCAAAGGAACAAAAGCCAGGGGCCCAATGTGCACGCAAGCAACAATCACTGATACTAGTGATTGTACACACCCTCGCTGCTTGTACAGTGTGTGTGGTTGTTCCACCTTGAGCACACCCTTGCCCGGCTTACACAACCCAAGCCACAAGTGAGTGAGTGCGTTTATAGGCTAGGGAGTGGAACCCCAGATCAGATAATGTAGCATTCTTGCTCACGAACGACACGGCTAATCCGCAAATCCTGCCAGTGTTTACCGAGAAGCGAACAGCATCATCTAAATTGCTTTAAGTGTTGTGTAAAGGGTGGTTCTGTGTGAATATATATTTTAATGAAAGTATAAATATTTAGAAAAAAACGCAAATATAAGGCCCCGCCTCCTTAATAACCAGAAAACACTCACCAGGATGGTACCATACACACAGATTAATGACAAGTATATACTTTCCATTATGATCTCGGCAATCAGCAGTTTACCTGCTATATGTGGTAGACCATTTACTAATCTCATCTGAGGCAAATTGGTATCCCCGAGTGTCCCACTCGGGGATACCAAAGACGCGACCAACAAGTGCCGTAAATTATGGGAAACACCATAAAACCCACAGGTAAAATGTGGGCCGCAATAAGACAAATATTGGACTATAAAATACGGCGCAAAAAAATAAAAGTTGGCTTGGTAGATCAATCAATTTGGTGGTACACAATACGAAAAAAATGTGCGGTTTCGAACAC